>NW_027470825.1:0-32289 GCF_051020765.1 Lasioglossum baleicum | reverse complement strand
CAGACAATCATATAAAATAACAGAGAATTTAACATGATATTGTCATAAACCTAAACTCACCTAACACAAAAGAAACTTTTACTAAGAAATACAGTTTTTTAAAACAAAATTGGAAACTTTAAAAAACATGGAAAATATCATGAGTGTGATCTACATCAAGTAGGGATAAATAGAAGAGTGCGAAAGATTGCGTACGGTACAACAATAAGGTCAAAGAATTTAACAAAGTCCATATAGCAGGGTCGCTCCGTGCTGTCAGACGCTACAACAAGTCCTCGCCAGTCGTGTCGCATAAACAGCGTAGCGACGTATACAGACAATCATATGATATAACATTATATTTAACAAAATACTGTCACTAACGTAGACTCAACAAGTTCCAATGACACTTTTAAGAGTAAACAAATTCTGTTAAATAAATGTGGAAAATTTTGATCCAAATTGAAAATATCATAACACTTAGTTACAGCATGTATAAACAAGGGGAAGACAGTGAAACAATGCATACGGTACAGTATCATGGATAGATAAATTATCGAAAACCATGCAGTAGTGTCGCTACGATGTACCGAACGCAACTGCAAGTGCACTCCAGTCGTGTTGTTTCGTCTGCTTAGGTACGTATACAGACAATCATACACAATAACAGTTAGTTAAACAAAATAATGTCATAAGCGTACACTCACCTATTTCCAAAGGCAGTTTTACCAGGAAATACAATTTCTTACAATTGAAATTGAAAATTATAAAAGAGAAATCAAAAATATCATTACAGTAAATTAAGGAACGTATAAAATAAATGGACATATTGGGAAAGAATGCATACAGTTTAAAATCATGGGTTACAGAAATTAACGAAGTTCATCCAATATGCCGCTTCGATCTGCCGTACGCACCTACAAGACCAGTCCAGGCATGTCGCTCTGGTAGCGTAAGTACGTATACAGACAATCATGTACAATAACCATAAATATAACAAAATAATGTTATAATCGTACACTCAACTATTCGCAAGGACACCTTTACTAAGGAATGCAAGTTTTTGAAATTGCAAACTGCAAATTATGGAAGAAATCGAAGATATCCGAAGGGAAAATTGCATGATGTATATATAAATGGAAGACTGGGATGAAATCCATACGGAACCAAATCAGAGTTAATGAAATTGACAAAGACCATCCAGCAGTGCTGTTCCGACGTACCGAAGGCAACTGCAACTCCAGTCCGTTCCTGTCACGCCGGAAGCGTAGCTACGTATACAGACAATCATGTAGAATATCAATAAGTTTAACGAAATAATGTCATAAACGTGCACTGAACTAGTTCCAACGACACCTGTATCCAGAAATACAATTTTTTGGACTTACAATAGGCAATTTCGAAAAAATTGTAATGACCATAACAGTAAATTGCAGTATTTGAATATAAATATAAAAATGAGAAAGAATTGCATGCGGTTCAAAATCATGTCTTCAGAAGTTAACGGAGACCAAACAGTAGTGTTTCACGATCATTGATTGTACGAATATTATAGCAGGAGGTCAAGCCATTCTAGAACTTTACACATTCGTATACAGCCTAACATTTTACCGTAGGCCATTCCTTCCGAGAAGCAGGCCCCATATATTGAGGGCATTACATCGTGTTCCGACAAGCAAATTAGTAGACATTATAGTGACGGGCACCTTAACTTCGTGTATGCATTAGAAGATCGGAACATAGACTGATCATGAACGTTACCGCCCCCTTTGAGAGTGGAACGGCCAAGTGATTAACTTCACCTATCCCGCGATTCCGAGAGTCAACCCAGAAAAACCGAGAAGTAAGTCCTCTAAACAGAATTGGGAGTTGACACCTTATTTCGCAGTCTTAATATTAATATAGAGCGTCAAACTGTTTGAGAGTGTTACCTATTGGTATAATGTCAAACGTTTTAGCGACTACCCGACCCTCCGAAAAACTGACCCCCTGCATCGAGAGTATACCTTCGCGATCAGAGTTAGAAATTAGTTTATATTTTAGTCCTTAATTTCAGGTATGAATAAGAGGATCGAGCGCCAAACCGTTGGAGAACGTCACCAATTGGTATAAAGTCAAACGCTTCACCGAAGATCTTACCCTCCGAAAACCTAGCGCGCTGTATCGACAGTACAGCAGCGTGTCCAAAGAACTATATAGCATACATTTTAGTGATGATCACCTTAATTTCATGTATAAAACAGAAGATCGAATGTGCGAAAGTTACCACCATCTTTGAAGGTCGAACGGCTAAGTCTATAGCTTCAGTTATCCTATGGTTCCGAGAGTCAAACCAGGTATTACGGGAGTAAATGCGCTGTACAGCATTGGCAATGGACACCTCAATACACGGTTTGAATATTACGGTAGCGTGTCAAGCCGTTTGAGAATCATACCCATTTGTATGAAGTAAAACGTTTATCAAAGATGTTATATTCCGCGAATCTCACAGGCTTCATCGAGAGTATAACTTCCTGCACAGGAAAGGCATTAGTCTTTATTAGAGGGAGGTGCACCTTAACATCATATATGAATTAGTTGACCGCGGGTCAAACCGGTAGATAACGATGCCACATTCTGTGAGTAACGAAGAGTTACGTCTATGGCTTCACCTACTCTGCGATTCCGAGACTCAAGCCTGGTATTACCGGAGTAAGTCCGCTAAACAGTTTTGGCAGTAAACACCTTAATTCCCGGTATGGACATTAAAGATGAGCTTCAGACGATTTGTGTGCGTTACCAAACGCTGTAGAGACAAACGTTTTACCGATGGCCTTACCTTCCGCGATCCTGAGCTGCTTCGCCGAGAGTATAACTTCGAGTCCAGAGAAAGAAATTAGTGTTCATTTCTGTAATGGGCCCCTTATCGTCGTGTATGGATTAGAAGATATAGAGGGTCAAACAGGTGCACATCGTTACCACCATTTCTGAGAGTCGCACAGCAAATCCAATACATACACATATCCTGTTATTCCGAGAGTCAATCCACGTATTGCGGGAGTAAATACGTTGAACAGTTTTGGCAATAGACACCTCAATACACGGAATGAACGATGAAGTGGTGAGTCACACCGTCGGTGAACGTTACGTAGAGTAATAGAGTCAAACCTTTTAACGAAGGCCTTAAATTTCGAGCAGCTAACGCTCTGTCCGTCGTCGTGTTCAGAAAGCAATTTATTATACTGTTAAGTGACGGGTTACATTATTTCATGCATGAATTAGAAGTTCGAGAGTCAAACAGTTAGAGATCGAAAGCACTTTCTTTGCGAGCGGAACGGCTAGGTCAATGGCCACACGTATTTTGGGAATCGGAGAATCAAATCAGGTATTCCGGGAGTAAATCAGCTGAACAGTATTGGCAGCAGACATCGTAACGCAGAGTATGATTATTAATGTAGAGCGTCTATTCGTCTCGGAAGGTTACAAATTGGTTTAAAGTCAAAAGTTTAACGGAGATCCGCACCCACCAAAGCCTATCTTGCTGTGTCGTGGGTATAACGTCGTGTTTAGAGGAACTAACTTGTTTACAGGTCAGTGACGGTCACCTCAATTTCGTGTATGAAAAAGAAGATCGATCGTCATGCCCTTTACTAACGTTACCACCTCTTTTGAGTGTTGCACAGCTAAGTCAATAAGTTCATCTAAAATTTGATACTGCGAGTCAAACAAGGAATTCCGGGAGAAAATCCGCAAAGCACTCTTGACATTAGACACCTTATTTTAGGGCTTGAATACTAATGTAGATCGGTAACCTATTTCATATCCTTACCAATTTGTATCTGGTCAAAGCTTTTGTCGAGAGCCTTACTTGCGGTGAATATAAGCCGCTGTATCGTGCGTATAACATCGTGTTCACCAAAGTAAATTAGTATGGATTTTAGTGACAGGCACCATAATTTCTCGTATGAATTACAAAGATCGGGGTCAAAACGATGGAGGACGTTGCCTCTGTCTGTGAGTGTCGAACGTCTAAATCTGTAGCTTCACCTATCCCGTAATTACGAGAGTCAAACAAGGAACTCCGGTAGAGAATCCGTTGCACAGTATTGGCAATAGGCACACTCATTCATTGTATGGATATAAAAGTTGAGCGTCAAACCGTTCGAGTACGTTCCAACTGGTATAAACTCAAACTTTTATCGAATAACGTACCGACCTAGAACGAACACCGAACTAGCGAGTATCTTGCTTAGTGCTCACGGAAACAAAATAGTAGTCATTATAGCTGACGGAGACCTTATTTTCGTGTCTGAATAGCCAAATCGATAGTCAAACTACTCTAGATCGTTACCACATTCTTTCGGAATCGAACGGCTAAGTTAATAGCATCACGTATTCTAGGATCCCGAGAGACAAAATAGGCACTCTGGGAGTAAGTGGCCCGTACCGTATTGGCAATAGACTCTTTAATTCTCGGAATCAATATTAAAGCAGACCGACATACCATTTTATTGCGTTACCTACCTGTATATAATTAAACCTTTTAACGAAAGCCATACTTCCCGAGAATGAAAGCCTCCGTATCGAGAATATAAATTTGTGTTCAGAGAAATGTATTAGTATACATTTAAATGATGGTCATAATAGTTTCATGTATTATTTATAAGATCGAGGATCAAACCGTTCGAGAACGTTACCACCTGCTTTGAAAGTCGTACGGCTAAGTCCACAGGCTGTCGTATTCCAATATTCGAAGAGGCAAACCATGTATTCCCGGAGTAAATGTTACTAATTTGCTA
Source organism: Lasioglossum baleicum (assembly GCF_051020765.1). Classification (NCBI taxonomy): domain Eukaryota; kingdom Metazoa; phylum Arthropoda; class Insecta; order Hymenoptera; family Halictidae; genus Lasioglossum; species Lasioglossum baleicum. Next base: position 27,532 of record NW_027470825.1, on the reverse strand, counting down.
CCTTGGACACTGAGCAAGACACTTGCTTCAGCGGGTTGGGCTTCTCGGAAGGTATGGCCTTCGGTAAAAAGTTTGACACTAAACTAAAAGATGAAGCTCTATAACAGTCTGATGCTCTACCATCATATTCGTACCGTGAGAGAAGCTGTCTACTGCCAATATGGTCCAGCGAATGTGCTCCCGGAATACCTGGTTTGACTTTCGGAATCACAGGATAGGAGAAGCTATTGTCTTGGCTGTTCGACTATCACCGAAGGTAGCAACGTTCTCGAGAGGTTTGGCACTCGATCTACTAAGTCATATATGAAATTAAGTTACTTGTCACTAAAATTTAGACTATTTTCCTTCCATGTACACGAAGTTATGCTTTTGATACAGCGGGCTAGGTTCACGGAAGGAAAGTTGTTCTGTAAAAAGATTGACTTTATATAAACTGGTAATGTTCTCCGATGGCTTGATCCTCCACATTAATATTCAAACCGTTGATTAAGGTGACCAGTGACAAAACTGTTCAGCGCATTTGCAACCGGAATACCCGGTTTGACTTTCGATATGGCAGGATAGGTGAAGATATTGACTTAGTCGTTCGTCTCTCAGAGAAGGTGGAAACGTTCACGAACGGTTTGACACCCGCTTGTCTAATTCATACAGGTAATTAAGGTACCCGTCACTAAAATGTATACAAATTCGTCTCACTGAACAACATCTTATACTCTCGATACAGCGGGTTCGTGCTTCGGAGGGTAAGATCTTCTATAAACCGTTTGACTTTATAACAATGGGTAACGCTGACAAACAATTTGACGCTCCACATTAATACTCAATCCGTGAATTAAGCTTTCTAATGCCAATACTGGTCAGCGGATATTCTCCGCGAATACCTGGTTTGACTATCGGAATAACAGGATCGCTGAAGGTACTGACTTAGCTGTGAGACGCTCAAAGTAGGTGATAATGTTCTCGAACGCATTGACTGGCGATTTCCATATTCATCCATGAGATTAAGGTGAACGTCCCTAAAATGAATACAAATTTTCTTCTATAAATACGTATTTATACCCTCGATACACCGTGTTTTGTTCACGGAAAGCAAGGTATTCGGTATCGAGAATGACTTTATACCAATTAATAGTATTCTCCGACAGTTTGTCTCTCAGCCTTAATTTTCATAACAGGAATTAAGGTGTCCACTGGCAATATTCTACAGCGGATTGATTCTCAGAATACCTGGTTGGACTATCGCTATGACAGGGCAGGTGAAGCTACAGATTTAGCCGTTCGTCCCTCAAAGTGGGTGGAACAGTACTCGACGGTTTCACGATCGTAGTTCTAATTACTTCATGAAGATAAGGTACTCGTTAATGATATGGTTACTAATTTCTTTCTCTGATCACGAAGTTATATTCCCGACGCAGTGGGAAAGATTTTCCGAGAGTAAGGCCTTCGGTAAAACGTTTGACATTGTACCAATTGGTAACGCACTCAAACAGTTTCAGACTCTACCTTAATATTCATTACGCGAATTAAGGTGCCACTTATCAGTACTGTTCAGCGGGTTTACTCCCGGAATATCTCGTTGGACTCTCTGATTCACAGAATGTATTAAGCATTTGACTTAGACGGTCGACACTCAAAGAAGGTGGCAACTTTCTCGAACGGTTTGTATCTTGATTTTGTAATTCATACATGGAACTATGGTGCCCATTACAGATATGTATACATGTGTGTTTCTCTCCACACGAAGTATTACTCTCGATACGGAGAATAATACGGGATAGATTCTCGGAAGGGAATGCTTTCGGTAACAAGTCTGACGCTATGCGAGTATGTATCGGTCTTCACGGGTTTGACTGAAAAATACAAATACAAAATGCTTTTCAGGGAATTTACTGCCGGAATACGTGGTTTGACCATCGGAATCACAGGATAGGTGTAGCTACTGACTCAGCCGATAGACTCACAGAGAAGGTGGTAACGTTCTCGAACCGTTGGACCCTCGATCTTCTGACACATAGATGACGTTCAGGCGCCTCATACTGAAATGAATTCTAATTTCGTTTTCCAAACACGAACATATACACTCATTGATGCCCGTGGGGATAGCGGAAGGTTAGTTCTCCTGTAAAACAATTGAAACTATGGCAACTGGTAATCTTCTCAAACGGCGTGACGCTCTATTTTAATATTGCTACCGTGGTTTAAGGTGTCTCTTGCCAATACTGTTCAGCGGATATACTCCCGAAATACCTGGCATAACACCTCCGAATCAAAGGACAGGCGAAGCCATTGGCTTAGACGTTCAACTCTCAAAGAAGGCGGTTACGATATTTAACGGTTTGGACCTCGATCTTCCAATTCGTGAATGAAATTATGGTGCTCCGCACCAAACTGACCACTAATTTGTTCTCTGAACACGAAGTAATACCCCCGATATACAGGGTTCGCGTCTCGGAAGGTTAGATGTTCTGTGAAACGTATAACTTAATACAATTGGGTAACGCTCTACAACGATATGACGGTCTGCTGAATTCCCAATCCAAGAAGTGAAGTGTCTATTGCCAATACTGTTTGTGGCATTTACTCTCGGAATATCTGGTTTAACTGTCGGAATCACAGGATAGGTGAAGCTATTGACTGACCTGTTCGTAGCTCACTCAAGCTGGCAACGTTCTCGAGCGGTTTGGACCTCAATCTTCTAATTCATACATGAAGTTATGTTGCCTGACATTCAAATGAATACTGTTTTCTTTCCCTGATCGCGACGATATACTTTCAATACAGCGGGTCAGGTTCTCGGAGGTAAGGCCATCGGTAAAACTTTTGACATTAACCAAATAGGTATCGTTCTACAAAGCTTAGACTGTGTGCATTATTATTCAAACCGTGAATTAAGGTATGCACTGCCTATAATGTACAGCCGATTGACTCCGGGAATACTTAGTTTGACTATCGGAATGACAGGATAGGCCAAGCTACTAACTTATCCGTTCGACTATCAAAGAAGATGAGATCGTCCTCGAACGGTTTTACTCTCGATAATTCTGTTCATACATGAAAATAAGGTGTGCTTCTGCTATAATATCTACTAATTTGCTTCCGTGTATGATAACTAACACAGTGGTTACATCGGCTTTGGTACTCTCACGGTAAGGTCTGTGGTAAAACGATTGTCGTTATACCAATTGGTAAGGCTCTCAAACGGTTTGCCGCAATATTTTCATGTTCAAACAGTAAAAATTGGGGTGTCTTTTGCCAATACTGTTCATCGTAGATACTTTCGGAATACCTGGTTTGACTATCGAAGTGACAGGATAGGTGAAGCTACTGACTTAGACGTTCGACTGCCAAAGAGTTTGGCAACGTTCGTGAATGATTTGACCCTCGATTTCTAAATTCGTACATGAAATTAAGATGCGCGGGACTAAATTGCATATTATCCTGCTTCTATGAACACGGTGTTATACATTAGATACAGTGGATTTGCTTTTCGAAAGGTGAGGCCTTCGGTAAAAGTTTGAATCTATACTAATAGGTATCGTTCTACAACGGTTTTACACTGTACTTTAATATTCACTCCGAGAATTAGGGTATCTATTGCTAATAATCTTCAGTAGATTTACCCTCGGATTACCTGGTTTGACTCTCGGAGGAACTGGGTAGGAGGAGCCATTGACTTATCCGATGGACTCTCAAAAACGGTGGTAAACCTCTCGAACTGTATGACACTTGTTCTTCTTATTCACAATGAAATTAAGGTTCCCGTTACTAAAATGATTACTGATTTGATCATCTGACCGCGAAGCTATACTCTCGATACGGCGGGTTAGCTTCTCAGAAGGTAGGGCTATCGGTAATGCGTTTGACTCTATAGCAATAGGGAAAGTTATATAACGGTTTGACGGTCTGATATTGTATTCAAACCGCGTATTACGGTGCCTGTTGACAATACTGTTCAGCAGATTTACTCAAGGCGCACCTGCTCTGATTTTGGGGAGCACAGGATGTGTGAAACTATTTACATAGCCGTTCCATTCTCAAAGAAGGTGGTAGCGTTTCCGAAGGGCATGACTGGGATTTTTCTATTTATACATGAATATGGCGCTTCCGTCTGCTAAAATGACTACTAATTTGATTCCGTGACCACTGAACATAACACTCGCTACAGCGGGTTAGATACTTGGAAGGTAAAGTTTTCGGTAAAATGTTTCACTCTATACCAATTTTGTAACGCTCTCAAACGGTTTGACGCTCTACTTTGATATTCAAATCGAGAAATATGGGGTCTATTGTCAGTACTGTTCAACGGATTCAGTCCCTATTACCTTAGCGTTTCGACTCCCAAAGAAGGTGGTACATTTCTCTAACGGTGTGACTCTCGATAGAGATACTTAAACACGAAAATGTGCTTTACGGCAGCAAACGTAATGCACTTACTACAGCGGTTAAGGTTCTCTTATGGTATGGTATTTGGTAAGAATACTGACTTTATACGAATAGGTAAATTTCTCCGACGGTTTGAGTCTTGACTTTAATATACATGCCGTGAATAAAGGTGTATATTGCAATCCTGTTGACCGGACTTACTCGCGGCACACTGTGTTAGTCTCTCGGAATCACAGGATAGGTGAAGCTATCGACTTTGCCGTTCAACTCTCAGCGAACGTGGTAAAGCTCTGGACCGGTTTTACACCCGATCATCTAATTCATGTACTAAATTATGGTGTCCGTCTCAGAAATGTATACAAATTTATTTCCCACAATACGTAATTATGCTCTCGATACGGCGCGATAGCTTCCCGGGGAAGGCTTTCAGTATCCGGCTTGACCATATGCGATTAGGTAACGTTCATCAACGGTTTGTCTCTCTGCTTTAATATTCAAATCGTGAATAAAGACGACTATTGTCAATACTCTTCAGCGAATTTACTACCGGGCAACCTGGTTTGACTGTCGGAATCACAGTATGAGTGAAGCTATTGACTTTGCCCTTCGACTCGCTAAGGCAGTGGTATCGTTCGTTAACGATATTGACCCTCGATCTTCCATATAATACACGAAACAATGGTGTCTGTCACTAAGATTTAGAATAATTTGTTTCTCTGTACACGAAGTTATGCTCTCGATGCAGTGGGTTAGTTTCTCGTATGGGAAGGTCTTCGGAAAAAAGTTTGATTTTATACCAGCTGGTAACGTTCGCAAGCGGTTTCACGCTCAACTTTAATATTCAATCCGTCAATTAAGGTATCTAGGGCCAAAACTGTTCCGCGGGAATCAACACGGCACACCTGGTTTGTCTTTCTGAATCTCTGGATGGGTGAAGCTATTGACTTAACCGTTCGAATTTCACAGATGGTGGAAACGTTCTCGAACAGTATGTCTCTATATTATTCCATTCACACGCGAAAATAAGGTGTCCGTCAATTTAAAATGTCTACCAATTTGATTCCGTGAGGTAGTAAGCACGGCACTCGCTACAACTGGTTAGGCTTTTGGAAGGCAATGTATCCGGTACAAAGTTTGACTATATACTAGTCGGTACCATTCTACGATGTTACGAATCTCTATATTACTATTTAAACCGTAAATTATGGTGTTCATTGCCAGTATTCTTCAGCGGATTTACTTTCGGAATAGCCCGTTTGCCACTCGGAATCACAGGATATGTGGAGCTATTGACTCAGACGTTCGACTCTCAGAGAAGCGGCAACGTTCTGGAGCGGTTTGGCCCAGCATCTTCTCATTCAGACATGAAGTTAAGGTGCCTATTGCTCAAATGGATACTACTTGGCTTCTCTGAACGCGAAGTTACATTCTATATACGGCGTGCTACCTTCTCGGAAGATAAGGCCTTCGGCAAAAAGTTTGATTGTAAACCAATTCGTAACGTTCTACGACGGTTTAACTCGGGACATTAATATTTAAACCGTTAAATAGTGTATGATGCCAATAATGCACAGCAGATGGTCACCCGGAATACTTGGATTGGGCCTCCGAAACACTGGATAGATGAAGCTAATGAGTTAGACAATGGTCACTCACAGAAGGTGACAACGTTCTCGAACGGTTTGCCATCGATCTTTTAAAAGCTGCTCGTCACTGGAATGTATACTAGTTCGTACCTCTGCACATGGTGTTATACTCTTGATACGGTGGGTCAGTTTTTCGGGGTGCAAGGCATTCTGTAAGAAGTTCAACCCTAAACGAATAGGTAATGTTCCACAATGGATTGACGGCCAGCTTTTGTATTCGAACCGTGAATATAGGTGCATATTTCCAATGCGGCACAGCACATCTTGCTCCCGTAATACCTTGTTTAACTTTCGGAATCAGAAGGTATGTGAAGATATTGACTTAGCCGCTTGACTTCCACAGATGGTTGAAACGTTGTCGAACGGTTTGGCAGTGGATCTTCGAATACGTTCATGAAATTAAGGTGCTCGTCGCTGAAATGTAGACTAATTTTATTCGCTATACACGAAGTTGTATTGTCGATACAGCTGGTGATCTTCTCGGTAGGTGAGTCCTTCGCTTAAACTTTTGACATTAAACCAATAGGTAATGCTCTACAAAGCTTAGTCTCTGTACTTTAATGTTCACACCGTGAATCATGGTGTCTATTGCCAATGCTGCTCAGGAGATTTACACCCGTAATTCCTAGTTTGACTCTCAGTATCTAAGGATAGTCGCTATAGGCATAGTTGTTCAAATCTCAAATAGATTTCGAACGGTTTGACACACGTTCTTCTAAATCATACATGAAATTAAGGCGCCCGTCACTAAATTGAATCCTAATTTGCACCTCAGAACTCCATATTATGCTCACAGTTCAGCGCGTTAGACTTTCGGTGTATAAGGTCCACAGTAAAGCGTTTGACTTTATACAAATTAGTTGCATTATCAAACGGATTGACGTTCTACTTTAAAATTTAAACCGTGAATTAAGACGACTATTGGTAATACCTTTCAACTGCTGTACTCCTGGAATACCTGCTTTGGCTTTTGGTACCTCAGGAAATGAGTAGGTATTGACATAGCCATTCTATTCTCAATGATGAATGTAGCGTTCTCGTTAGGTTTCACCCTCAATCTTCTAACAGATTCATGAAATTAAGGTGACCGTCACACAAATGTATAATAATTTGCTTCTCGGATCACGAATATATACTCTAGATACAGCGGGTTAGCTTTTCAGAGGGTATGGTCTTCGGTAAAACGATTGACTTTACAGCAATTGGTATCGTTCTTAATCGAATTGAAGCTCTCCTTTAACATGAAAACCGTGAATTATGGTGTCTAATACCAATACTGTTCAGCGGATTTACTCCCGGAATTGCTGGTTTCATTCTCGTGTTCGCAGAATACAAGGTGGCAACGTTCTCGAACAGTTTGACCATCGATATTCTAATTCATGCTTGAATCTAAGGTGCTGTCACTAAATTGTATACTAATGTTATTCTCTATACGCGTAGCTGTGTTCTCGATATAGCGGGTTGGCTTCTCGGACGGCAAGGGATTCGGTAAAACGTTTGATATTATAACAATTAGTAACGTTTTCACACGGTGTGCCGTTCTATTTTAACATTCACTCCGCGAATTAATGTATCTATTGCCAGTACTCTTCAGCGTATTTACGCCCGGAATACTTTGCTTGACTCTCGGAATCATCGGGTATGTGAAGCTAATAACTAAGGCAGTCGATTCTCAACTATAGTGCCATCGTTCTCAAACAGTTTCACCCTCGTCCTTGTGATTCATAGATGAATCTATGTTGCCGGTCACTAAAGTTTATACTATTATGCTTCTCTGACCATGAGATTATGCTCTCGATACAGCGGGTTACATTCTCGGAAGGCACGGCCTTCGGTGAAAAGGTAGTCTCTGTACCAATAGATAAGTTGTACAACTGTGTGGCACTGCACTTTAATATATATATACGGGGAAGTTTGGTGTTAATGCCGATGCTGAACAGCGAATTTACTCCAAGTATACCTGGTTTGACTCTCGGAATCACGGCATAGGTGAGGCTATTGACTTAGCCGTTCGACTCTCGAGGAATGTGCTCACATTCCCGAACGGTTTGATGCTCGATCTCCAAATTCATTCATGAAACTTAGGTGCCCATCACTAAAATGGATACTAATTAGTTTCTCGGAACACGAAGTTGCACTGACCATACGGCGGGTTAGCTTCTCGGCAGATAAGGCCTTCGGCAAAAAGTTTGACTAAATACCAATTCGTAATGTTCTACAGTGGTTTGAGTCTGGAGTTTTATATATATAGCTGGAATTAGGGTTTCTAACGCATTCACTCACGGAATATCTCTTCTGACTTTTTGACTCACAGGATGTATGAAGCTACTGACTCAGCTGTTTGAATCTCAAAGATGATTCCAACTTCTCTATCGGTTTGACGTTCCACCTTCTAATTCATACTTGAAGCTAAGGAGGCCGTCACTGAAATGAATACTAATTTTATTTTCTGAACACGAACTTCTTCTCACGATAAGGGTACTAAGTACTGCGGAAGGTAAGGCCTTGGGTAAAACGTTTCACTCTATGCCAATTAGTATCGCTCACAAACGGTTCACGCTCAACTGTAATATTCAAACCGTGAATACAGGTGTCTATTGCCAAAACTCATAAGCGGATTTACGCTCGGATTACCTGCTATGGATTTCGGGAAAACAGGATAGGTGGTGCTATTGACACATGCGTTCGGCTCTGAAAGAGGGTGGCATCGTTCTCGAACGGTTTGACCCTCGATATTCTAATTCACAGATATAATTCAGGTGCCGTCACTAAATTGTATACCAATGTGTTTCCCTAAACACGTAGCTATACTCTCGATAAAGCGGGCTAGCTTCTCGGACGGTAAGACCTTCGGTAAAACGTTTGTCTTTATAGCAATATTTAACGTTCTCATACGGTTTAATGTTCCACTTTACTATTCAAACGGGGAACTATGGTGTCTATTGGCAATACCCTTCCAGAAAGTTACCACCTTCTTTGTGAGTCGAACGGCTGAGCCAATAGCTTCACCTATAGTTGAGATTCCGGGAATCAAGCCTGCTAATACAGGAATAAATCCCCTGACGAGTATTGGCATTTGGCACCTTAATTCACGGTTTGAATATTAAAGTACAGAGTCAAGCTATGTAGAAGGTAAACAATTTGTATAAAGACAAGATTTTTACAGACTATCTTACCTTCCGATATGCCGATCCAACTGAATTGAGAGTGTAACGTAGTTATCAGAGGAACGAATTAGTATACATTTTAGTGACGAGCACCTTGATTTCATGTATGAGTCAAACCGTTGGAGAACGTTACCAGTTGGTCTAAAGTCTTTACCGAAGGTATTAATTTCCGCGATCCTCAACCTCGTCACCGAGAATATAACTTCGCGTTCGGAGCACGAAGTTGATATTCATTTCAGTGACGGGCACCTGAATAATATTTATGAATTAGAAAGTCGAGGGTCAAATCATTTGATGACGTTTCCACTTACTTGGATGGTTGAACGGCAAAGTCACCAGCTACACATATCCTGTGACGCCGAATACCAATCCAGATATGCAGGGAGTAATTGCGCTGTTCAGTATTGGCAATAGACAGCACAATTCGCGGATTGGAAATTAAAATGGAGCGTCACACCGTGTGAGAACGTTACTTATTGCTATAAAGTCAAACGCTTTACCGAAGACCATACCCTCGTAAAAATTAACCCGCTGTGTCGAGAGTATAACTTCGTGTTCAGATATAGAAATTAGTATTCATTTTAGTGACGAGCACCATAACTTTATGTGTGAATTAGAAGATCGAGGGTCAAACCGATCGAGAACGTTACCACGTTCTTCGTGAAAAGGCACATATAACACAATAGCTTCGCCTATCTAACGATTCGGAGAGTCACACTAGGTATACCAGTAGTACATCCGCTGAAAACTATTGACAATATGCTCCTTAAAGTACAGACTCAAACCGTTTGACAACGTTAACAAATGATATGGAGTCAAACGTTCTACACTAGAATGTACCTTCCGCGAACCTCACCCGCTTCATCGAGAGTGTCAGTTCGTATTCAGAGAAAGAAATTAGTCTTCATTTTAGTGACGGAAGCCTTAATGTCATGCATGAATTAGAAGATCGGGTTGTCAAACCGTTCGAGAACGTTCACACCTCATTTGAGTATTGAACGGTTATGTCAGTGGCTTCACCTTTCCTGTCATACCGAGAGTCAGATCACGTAGTCCGGGAATAAGTCACCTGTACAGCATATGCATTACACACCATAATTCAGGGAATAAATTTTAATGTACAGTGTGATACCGTTGTAGGACGCTACATATTAGCAGGCATTTAAAATTTTTAACGGGAACGATACCCTCAGAGAGCCTATCCTGCCACAGATAGTGTCTAGCTTAGTGTGTCCCACGGAGGGACACCATGTTTTTGTGTTTCAGTAGCAGAATCGAAAGTCAAATCGTTCGAGAACAGAACCACCTTCGTTGATAGTGGCACAGCTACGTCAATACCTTCAACTGTCCTGTGATACCGAGAGTCCAACCAGTTATTCCGGGAGTATATACGCTTCTCCGTATGCGCGGTAGATACCTTAATTCGAGGTATGAATATTAATGTAGAGATTCAAACCGTCGGAGAACATTACCACTTTCTATAAAGCTATTTTCCTTTTTTTCAACCCAACACCTTACCTTTCACGAACCTATCCCGTTGTAGCGAGTTTCTTGATTCAAGCTCACGGAAACAAATTACTATACGTTCTAGCAGACGAAAGAGTTACTTTTTTGTGTGAATAGCAAAATCGAGGGTCAATCCTTTCGATACCGTTACCATCGTCTTTGAGAGTCGAACGTATATGTCACTGGCTTCACCTATCCTGAGATTCCGAGAGTCAAACCAAGCATTCCGGGAGCAAATCCGCTGTACAGTATGGGCATTAAAATCCCTACTTCCCGGTATGAGTTTTAAAGTTGAGAATGCAACTTTACCTATTGGTATAGAGTTTAACTTTTCACGGAACGCCGTACCTGCCGTGATACTACCATGCCGTACCGAGAGCATAACTTCGTGTTTAGAGACAGAAATTATTCTTCCTTTCAGTCGCTGGCACCTCAACTTCGAGTATGAATTAAAAGATCGCGGGTCGACCGGTCGATAACGATGACCCCTTCAGTGAGAGAAGAACGGTTAAGTCAATAGTTTTACGTATCCTGCGAATTCGAGTATCAATCCAGGTATTCAGGGAGTAAATCCGCTGTACAGTATTGGCAATAGACACCATAATTCGCCGAGAGAATATTAAAATAGGGCGCCACACTGTATGAGAACGCTACTAATTGCTATAAAGTTAAACGTTTCACGGAATGCCTTGACGTACGAGAAGCTAACCCACCGTATCGTGAGTATAGCTACATATTCAGGGATGCTCATTAGCATATATTTTAGTGACGGACCTTAATTTCGTTATGGATAAGAACATCGATGGTCAAACTTGTCGAGGAAGCTCCCACCTTCTGCGAGCGCTAACGCCGAAGTCAATACCTTCACCCAACGTGTTATTCCTAGAGCTATGCCAGGTATTCCAGGAGTAAGACCGCAGAACAGTATTGGCAATAGATACCATAATTTACTGTATGATTATAAAAATAGAGTGACAAACCGTCGGCGAACATTACCAACTCGTATGAAGTCATTCTTTTTACCGAATAAAATAACGAATACTGTGATTCGGTAGAGTCAAACCTGACATTACAGGAGGAAATCCGCTGAACCGTATTGACAATACACACCTTAATTTACGGTGGAAATATTAAACTAGAACGTAGAATCGCTAGGGAACGTTACCAATTTGCATAACGACATACTATTTACCTGATACCTTTCCTTCAGAGAACATAATCCGTTGTATCGAGGGTATAACTTCGTGTTTAGCGAAAGAAATTAGTAGACATTTTATTGACGGGCACCTTAATGTCGTGTAAGAATCAGAAGGTCGACGGGAACCACAGGATTTGTGAAGCTATTGACGCAGCCATTCGTATCTAACACAAGCTGGCAATGTCCTTGGGCGGTTTGGCCCTCAATCTTCTAATTCATACATGAAATTAAGGTGCCCTTCTCTGCAAAGTTTACTAATTTGTATCCCTAATCACGCAGCTATACTCTCGATATAGCGGGCTAGCTTTTCTCTGGACACGAAGTTATACTCTCGATACAGAGTTTTTGGGTCTCCGAAGGTCAGGCCTTCCGTAAAATGCTTGAAACTATACTAATAATTAACTTTCTATAACGGTTCGACTATGTACCTTAATATTTATATCGTGAACTACGATGTCAGTTGCCAATACTGTTCTGCGGATTTAATCCCGGTATACCTGGGTTTGCTATTCATATCACAGGACAGGTGAAGCTATTGAATTAGCTGTTCGTCTCTCACGCAAGGTGGCAAAGTTCTGGAATGGGTTGACACTCGATCGTCTAATTCATGCATAAAATTAAGGTGCTCATCAGTACATGTATACCAGTTCGTACTTTTGAACTCGGTGTTATACTATGGATACAGCTTGGCAGCTTTTCGGTGGATATGGCATTCTGTAAGAAGATTAACCTTACACGAATAGGTAATGTTCTACGACGGCTCGACGGCCAGCTTTAATATTCATACCGTGTATTGAGGTGTCTATTGTCAATACCATAAAGGGAATTTACTCCCAGAATGTCTGGCTTGACACTCGGAATCAAAGGATATGGGAAGATATTGACTTAGCCCTAGGACTCTGAAGGAAAGTGGTAACGATCTAGAACGGTTTTCCGCTCGACCTTCCAATTCATGCAGGAAGTTAAGGTGCCCGTTAATAAAATGTATACTAATATGTGTCTCTAATTACGAAGTTATACTCTCGATACCGCGGATTAGGTTGACGGACAGTAAGGTCTTCGGTAAAACTTTTGATATAATCCCAATTTGTAACGTTCTACAAAGGATAGACTCTGTAGTTTATTGTTCAAACTGTGAATAAAGATGTCCACCGCCTATAGTGTACACCGGCTTGACTCCAGGAATACCTGGTTTGACTATCGCAGTCACAGTATTGATGTAGCTATTGACATAGCTGTCTGATTCTCTACGAAGGTGATAACCTTCTGGAACGGTTTGACATCCGATCGTCTAATTCATCCATGAAATTAATCTCCTCGTCAGTATAGTGTGCACCAATGTCTTTCTCTGAACACGAAGTTACACTTTCGATACAGCGGGTTAGCTTCTCGAGGGGTAAGGCTTTCAGTAAAAGGTTTGCATCTTCACCAGTGGGTTCCGATATTCAACGGGTTGAGGTTCTGCTTTAGTATCCATACCGTGAATTAAGGCGACTATTGCCCATTGCGCACGGTGGATTGACACTCGTACTACTTGGTACTACTATCGGAATAACAGGATAGGTGAACTTACTAACTTAGCCGTTCGACTCTTGAAGAAGATGGGATCGTTCCCGAATGGCTTGACTCTCGAATATTCTATTGACACATGAAAATAAGGTGACCGTCACTAAAGTGTCCACTAATTTGTATCTCTGATCCCGAAGTTGTACTCTCGATGCGGAGGGTTATATTCCTGGAAGGTAAGGACTTCGGTAAAAAGAGTAACTCAATTGATAAGGATCGCCGACAGTATGACACTCTGCATTAATATTTGTACCGTGAATTATGGTGCCAATTTCCTATATAATTCAGCGGATATACTACAGTAATCACCTGTTTAACGCTCGGAATCACAAGACGGGTGAGAAACTATTGCCTCAACTATGCGACTCTCAATGAAGGTGGTAACGTTTCCAAACGGTGTAACATTCGATCATCTTATTCGTACATCAAGCTAAGGCCTCTGTCACTAAAATGTATACTTATTTGGTTCCCTGAACACAACGTAGTACCACCTATGCAGCGGTTCAGACTTTCGGTGGGTAAGGTCGTCGCTAAACGTTTGACTTTCAGACAATTGGTAACGTTATCAAACGCTGTTACGCGCTATTTTAATATTCAAACCGTTATCTCGGGTGTCTATTGCCAGTACTGTTCAGCCGGTTTACTCCCGGAATGCATAGTTTGACTCACGGAATCTCGGGGCAGGTAAAGCTATTCATTTAGCCGTTCATCCCTCGCAGAAGGTGGAAACGTTCTCGAGCCGTTTGGGGCTCGATCTGCTAATTCGTACATGAAGTTGAGGTGCTCGTCACTGTAATGATGCCCACCTTCTTTCTCCGAACACGATGTTATACTCTTGATACAGCGAGTTATGTTCTCGAATTCTGAGGCATACGGTAAAGAGTATGACGGTATGCCAATTGGTAACGTTCACAAACAGTTTGACGCTCTACTTTCCTATTCAAACCGAGAAGTAGGCACTAACTATTCATGTACATTGTAAAACCGTTGTAGATCGTTAACAATATGTATACTGCCATTCTTCTTCAAGAAGGCCTTGTCCTTCGAGAACCTAATCCGCGGTAGTGTATATAACTTCGCGTTCAGAGAAATATATTAGTTTACGCTTCTGTGACGGGCACCCTTATTTCGTGTATGAATTAGAAGATCGAGGGCTAAAGATATCGACCACGTTAACACCGTCTTTGAGTGTCGATCAGTTAAGTCAATACCCTCGCTTATCCTGTGTTCCCAAGAGTAAACCAGGTATTCCGGGAGTAAAGCCGCATTACAGTATTGGTAATAGGCACCTTAATTAACGGTTTCAATGTTATAATGGAGCGTCAAACCGTTTGATAACGTTAATAATAGCTATAAACTCAATCGCTTTACCGAAGACCATACCCTCCTAAAGTTAACCCGCTGCATCGTGAGTTTATCTCCGTGTACATAGAAAGAAATTAGTATTCTTGCAGTGACCGGCACGTAACGTCATGTATGAATTACAAGGCTGATTGTCAAACCGATCGAGATATTGTACCACCTTCTGTGATAGTCGATCGGCTATGTCAATAGCTTCACCTATCCTATGATTCCGTGAGTAAAACCAGGGATTCTGGGAGTAAATGCGCTGTACAGTATTGGAAATAGTCACCACAGTTCATGGTATGAATAATAAGGCAGACGGTCAAACCGTTGAAGAATTATACCTATTCGTACAGAGTCAAACCTTCTACCGATGGTCTTTCATTACGAGAACATGACCAGGTGTATAGAAAGTATCACCTCGTGGTTCGAGATATACATTAGTATGCATTTTAGTCATAGGCACCATAACTTCAAGTATGACCTAGAAGGTTGAGAGTCAAACCTTTCGGGAACTTTCCCTCCTTCTTTGACAGTCGAACTGCTGCATCACAAGCTTCATATATCCTGTGATTCGGAGATTCAAAGTAGGTACAACGGCAGTACGGCCGCGGTACAGTATAAGGTATAGACACACTATTTCTCGGTATAAATTTTAGAGTACGGAGTCAACTTTGTAGAACGTTACCTATTGGTATAGTATCTAACATTTATCGAAAGCCTTACCTTCCGCAAACCTCTCCCGCTTCATCAAGAGTATAATTTCGTCCCGAGAGAAAGTAGTTAGCATTCATTTCAGTGACGGGCACGTTAACTGCATGTATGAATTAGGAGGTCGAGTGTGAAATATTGCGAGAACGTAACCACCGCATTTGAGTGTCGCTGATCCCATACTGTGATTCCGAATGGCAAAACAGGTGTTCCGGGTGTAAATCCACAGAAACGGTATTGGCAATAGACTCCTTAATTCTCGGTTTGAATATTACTGTATAACGACAACCCGTATGAGAACGTTTCTAGTTGGTATAAATTCGAAGGATTTATTGTTGACCTTACCGTCCAGAAGCATAACGCGCAGTATTGACAGTGTAACAAGATATTCAGAGGGACATAGGAGTATACATGTTAGTGCCAGGCACCTTAATTTCATGATCGAAATTGAAGATCGTGTCTCAAACCGTTCGAGGATGTTACCACCTTCACTGAGAGAAGAACGGCTACGGCAATAGCTTCACATAGTCCAAGATTATTTACTGTATGAATATTAAAGTACAGAGTCAAACCGCTGAAGAGCGTTACCAATTGGAAAAAGGTCTTACTCTTTACCGGATACCTTACCATCCGAGAATATAACCCGCCGTATCGTGGGTATATCCTTATGTTCACAGATGCAAATTGGGATTCATTATAGTGACGGTCACCATAATTTCATGTATAAAACAGAAGATCGAGTATCAAACCGTTAGAGAATGATACCACCATGTTTGAACGTCGATCGCCTCAGTCAATAGCTTTACCAACCGTATGATTCCTAGAGTAAAACGAGGTATTCCTGGAGTATATGCGTTGACCAGCATTGGCAATAGATACTTCAATTTACGGCTCGATTATTAATGTACAAACTCAACCCGTTGAAAATCGATACCAATAGCTCTAAAGTCAAACGTTTATACAATGCCCTTACCCTCCGAAAAATTAACCCCCTGTATCGTGGGTATAACTTTGTGTTCAGAGAAAGAACCTAGTCTTCATTTCTGTGACGGGCACCATAATTTCATGTATGAATAAGAAGACCGATTATCGAACTGTTCGAGGACTTTACCACCATATTTGAGAGTCGAACAGTTAAGTCAATAGCTTCACCTATCCTGTTATTCGGAGAGTCAAACCAGGAATTCCGGTAGTAAACCCGCTGAACAGCATTGGCAATAGACAACTTAATTCACGGTTTGATTATTATCGTAAAGCGTAAAACCGCTGCAGAACGTTACCTACACGTATAAAGTCCATCTCTTACCAAATACATTACTTTCCACAAAGGCTATGTCAATAGCTTCTCCATTCCGGTCATTCGTGAGTCAAACCAGGTAGTCGGGGAGTAAATCCGCTGCACAGTATTGGCAATATATACCTTAATTGGCGGACTGAATATTGAAATAGAAGGTTACACCGTGTGATGGCATTACAATTCCGGTAAAGTCAAAGATTTTTGCGAATGCTTTACCATCCGAGAAGCTTACCCGCCGTATCGGGAGTATAGCTTTGTGTTTAGGGAAACACATTTTTATACATTTTAGTGACGGATCATTAAATTCATGTTTGAATTAGAATATGCATTGTCTATCCCTTGGCGAACACTACCAACCGCCTCGAGAGACGCACGGAAAGGTCAATAGCTTCACCTATCCTGTGATTCCGAGAGTCAATTTAGTCATTACGGGGGAAAATCCGCTGGACAATATAGACAGTTGGCATGACAAATCATGGCATGAACATTAAAGTAGAAAGACAAACTGCAGGAGACCATTACCAAATGGTACAAAGTCACTATTCTTGCCGAAGGTCCTACCTTCGGAGAAACAATCTCGCCATAACGAGAGCACAACTTCGTGATCAGAGAAAGGAATTAATCCTCACTTCTGTGACGAGCACCATAACTTCATTTATGTATTAGACGATCGAAGGTCCAACAGTTCGAGAATGTTACCACCTTCTATGACATTCACACGTCTATGTCAACAGCTTCAGGTGCCGTGTGATTCCGAGAGTCAAATCAGGTAATACGGTAGTGAATCGGCTGAAGTGTATTTGCAATAAACACCATAATTCACGGTATGAATGCTAAAGTGTATCGTCAAACCGTTTGAGAGCGTTGCCAACTAATATGAAGTCAAACGTTTGATAGAAGGCGTTACCCTCCACGAATCACATCAGCTTCATCGAGAGTATAACTTCGTGTTCAGATAAAGAACTTGGTCCTCATTTCAGTGACGGCCACCTTAACTTCGTGTATGAATTGGGAGATCGAGGGTCAGACCGTACGAGAATGTTACCATCTTCTGTGAGAGACGGACAGCTATGTCAATAGATTCACCGACCCTGCGATTCCGTGAGTCAAACCAGGTATTCCGGGTGTAAATCCGCTGAACAGTATTGGATATGGACCCATTATTTCACCGTTTGAATACTGAAATAGAGCTCCGGACCGTATGGAAACGTTACCTATTGCTGTAAAGTCAAACAATTAACCGAAGGCATAACGCACCGAAAATCTAACCCACAGTTACAAGAATATAACTTCGTGGACAGAGAAAGAAATTAGTATACAATTGAAGGACGTCACTTTAAATTCATGTATGAATATGATGGTCAAAGGTTAAACCGTTTGAGAACGTTCCCTCCTTTTCTGAGGAACGAATGGTTAAGTCAATATCTTTACCTATTCTGAGACTCAGGCTGCCGAACCAGGTATTCCTGGAGTAAATCCACTGAACAGTATTGATAATAGACACCTTAATTCACGGTTTCAATAGTAAAATACAGCGTCAAACCTTTTGCCAACAATAGCAATTGCTATAACGTCAAACGCTTTACCAAGAACTTACCCTGAGAAAAATTAACCCACTGTATAGAGAGTACAACTTTGCGCTGTAAGAATGAAATTAGTATTCATTTCAGAGTACGAGAACCGTAACTGCATGTATGAGTAAGAAGACCAAGCGTCAAACCACTCGAGAATGCTATGGCAATAGCTTCACCTATCCAGAGATTGCGAGATTCAAACCAAATATTCCGAGAGTAATTCCACTGTACGGTATTAGCAATCAACACCTCAATACACGGTATGAATATTATTCTACAGAGTCAAACGGATGTATATCAATACCTGTTGGTATAGCGTCAATCGATTTACAGATGTCCTTACCTTCGGAGAACATATCCCGCTATATCGAAAGTAGAACTTCGTGTCCTAGGAAACAAATTAGTTTTACGTTTTAGTGACGTCCACCTCAATTTCAGGTCTGAATTCGAAGACTGGTGGTCAAACCGTTCAAGAACGATTCCTCCTTCGTTGAGAGTAGCAGGCCTATGTAAATAGCTTCAACCATCCTGTGGAACGGAGAGTTAAGCCAGGTATTCATAGAATTAATTCTCTGAACAGTATTGTTAATTGACACCTGATTTCACGGTATGAATATTAGAGCAGACAGTCAACACGTTGTAGGAGGCTACACATTGGTATAGATACAAACCTTTTACCGAAAGCCACACCTTCCGACAAGCAAACCTGCCGTACCGAGAGTATAACTTCGTGTTCGGGGAAAGACATTGATAAACATTATAGTGATAGGCATCATAATTTCATGTATGAATTAGATGATTCAGGGTCAAATCATGCAAGAAATATACCACCTTCTTCGAGAGACGCCCACCTAAGTCAATCGCTCCACCCATTCTGTGGTTCCGAGAGTCAATACACTGTACACTATTGGCAATGGACTCCTTAATTCAAGGATTGAATATTAAAGTAGCGCGTGAGACTGCTTGAGAATCTTTCCAATTGATATGAGGTCAAATCTATTACCGAAGTACTTACCATGCTAGAACATGAACCCGCTCTATGGAGAGTACAATTTCCTGCTCCGAGATTCAAATTAATGTACATTTTAATGAGGGGCACATTAGTTTCATGTATGACTATGAAGGTCGGGAGCCAAACCGCTGGAGATTGTTTCCACCTCTCTTGTGTGGCACAGCTAAGCCAGTAGCTTCACCTATCCTGTTATTACGACAGTCAAACTTGGTATTTCTTGAGTCAATCCGCCTTACACTGTTGGCAATGCACACCTTACATGTCGGTTTGATTTTGAAGGTAGAGCGTGAAACCGTTTGAGAATGCTAATATTGGTATAAAGTCACACGCTTTACTGAAGGCCTTACCCCCTTAAGATCTAACCCGCTGTATCGAGAATATTACACGGTGCTGCGAAGATCGAATTGGTATTCATTTTAGTGATGGGCACCTCAATATCTTTATGACTTAGAAGATCGAGCGTGAAACCGTTCTAGAACGTTACCACACACTACGAGACACGAACGGCTGAGTCAATAGTCGCATATATCGTGTGATTCCGAATGATAAACCAGATATTTCTGGTGTAATTCCGCTGAATGGTATTGGCAATTCAAACCATAATTCACAGTATTAATATTTAAGTAAGGGGCCAAACCGACGGCGAACATTAAGAATTCGTATAAAGTCAATCCTTTCACAGAGTACCTTCCCTTCCGAGAAGCTAACCCGCGTAGTCGATAGTATAGCTCGGTGTTCAGGCCATCAAATTAGTAAACATCCTAGTGACGGGCACCTTAATTTCATTATGAATAAGAAAATCGAGCGTCAAAACGATTGAGAACGTTACCACCTTCGTGGAGAGGCGAAGGTCTTAGTCAACAGCTTCACCCATCCTGTGATTCCGAGAGCCATGCCTGGTGTTCCGGCTGTAAACCAGCTGAACAATGTTGGTAATAGACACCATAATGCACGGTTTGAAAATTATAATACAGCGTCAAACCGTCTGAGAACATTATCAATTCGTATATAGTCATTCCATTTATGAATACCTTACATTCTGAGAACCAATCGTGCTGTAACGAGTGTCCTGCTTAATGTTCACGGGAACAAATAATTAGACATTTTCGAGGACGGACACCACATGTTTCAGTATAAATATCATCATCGAGACTCAAAACGTTCGAGAACGTTACCACCTTCTTTGATTGTCGCACATCTAAGACAACACCTGCAGCAATCCTACAATTCCGATGATGCAAATCATCATTCCTGTAGTAAATCCGCTGGACTGTATAGACAATAGACACCACAAGTCTCGGTATGAATTTTAAAGTAGAGCGTCAAACCGTTTGAGAACTTTACCAATTGGTATAAAGTCAAACATTTTACAGAATGCCTTACCATCCGCGAACTTCACCGGCTTTATCGAAAGTATAACTTCGTGTTCAGAGAAAGAAATTAGTCACCATTTTAGTGACGGGCACCATAACTTTTTGAATAAATTAGAGGATCGTAGGTCAAACCGTTCGAGACCGTTACCACCTTCTGTGAGTCACGAACGGCTAAGGTAATAGCTTCACATGTCCTGTTATGCCGAGAGTCAAACCAGGTACTACGGTAGGATATGACTTGCACAGTATTTGCAGTATACCCCTTAATGCACGGTTTGAATATTAAAGCAGAGCATCAATCCATTTGATATGGTTACCAATTGGAGAAAAGTCAAACGTCCATCTGAAGACCTTACCCTCTGAAAAATTAACCTGTTATATCGAAAGTATAACTTCGTGTTCAGAGAATGAAATCAGTATTCATTTCTGTGACACGCACCTTCCCTTCATGTATGAAGCAGATGGCTGAGGGTCAAAGCGCTCCAGAACGTTCCCACCTTCTGTGAGAGGCGATCTGCTAAGTCAATAGAGTCACCCATCCTGTGATTCCGAAAGTCAAACCAGGTACTCCGGGTGTAAATTCGCAGATGAGTATTCACAGTCGGCGCCTTAAGTCATGGTTATAATATCAAAGTAGAGCGTCACTCCATTTGGGAACGTTACCGATTGGTATGAATTCAAACTTTTTGCAGAAGATCTTTCCATCCGAATATCTAATCCGTTCTATCGAGAGAATAACACCGTGGTCAGAGGAACAAATTACTGTACACTATAGAGACGAGCACCTTAATTTCAGCAGAAAATTCGAGTTACATTAGGGCATTAGACACCTTATTTCACGTTATAAATAATAGAGTACGGATGTAAACCGTTGTAGATCGTTACGAATTGGTAAATAGTAAAACCTTTTTCAGAAATCCGTACCTTCCGAGACACTTCCGAGAGTATGACTTCGCGTTTAGAGAAAGAAATTGTTCTCCATTTAAGTGACGTGTACCTTAACTCCATGTATGAATTAGAAGATCGGGAGGCAACCTGTTACAGAACGTTATCACTTACTGTGAAAGATGAACGCGGCTATCAATAGCTTCACCTATCCTGTGATTCGAAGGTTCTAGCGAGGTATACCTGTAGTATGTTCTCCATACAGGATTGGCAATAGTGACCCTAATTCACAGTATAAGTATTAAGGATTAGAGTGAAACCGTTGTACAAGGTTGTCAATTGGTACATAGTCAAATTTTTACTTCTGAGATCCTAACGCGCTGTATCGAGAGTGTGACTTCGTGTTCAGGGAATGAAATTAGTCTTCATGTCATTAACGGGCACCTTAGCTCCTTGAATAAATTAGAAGATCGAGGGTCATACCGCTCGATACCGTTGCCACTTTCTTTGAGAGTCGAACGTCTAATTCAAGAGCTTCACCTACCCCGCGATTACGAGAGCAGAACCAGGTATTCCGAATGTCAATCCGCTGAACATTATTGTCAATGCACACGCTAATTCACGGTATGAATATTAATGTAGGGCGTCAAACAGTTGTAGAGCGTTACCTATTGGCATGGTATTAAACCTTTGACCGGATTCCTTATCTTCCGAGGGCCTGAACCGCTTTATGGAGGGTTCATCTTCGTTTTGATGGAAACAAATTAGTATAAGTTTCAGTGACGGGCATCTGAATTTTATGTATGAACAAAAAGATCGACGGACAAACCGTTCGCGATCTTTACCACCCACTTTGATTATCGAAGGGCTAAGTCAATCGTTTCACCTATCCTGCGATTCTGAATGTGTCACCAGGTATTCCGGGACTATATCCATTAGACAGTATTGGCAGTAGATAACTTAACTCGCGGTGTAAATGACATAGTACAGAGTCAATCCGCTGTAGAACCTTACCTATTGGTATGAAGTATCGGTTATTACCGATTGTCTTATCATTTGAGGACACTACCCGCTGTAGCGATTGCCTTGCCTAGTCTTCTGGTAATGAAATTTGTAGACATTTTGGCAGACGGACACTTTACTTCTATGTATGGATACGAAGATAGTGTGTTAAACCGAGAACGTTGCCATCGTCTGTGACAGTCGAGGAGCTAAGTCAACAGCTCACATTATCCTGGGATCCGAAGAGTCAAACCATAATTCCGGGAGGAAGTCCGTTGAAGAGTTTTGGCACTGGACACCTTTATTCGTACTGTGAATATTACAGTTGATCGTCAATCCGTTCGTGAGCGTTACAAATTGGTATAAGGTCAAACTCTTTACAGGTGGCCTTACCTTCTGTGAACCTTTCCGATTTCATCTAGATTATTGGTTCGCGTTCACAGATAAAAAGTAGTATTTATTTCAGTGACGGGCACCTTAACTACTTGTACGAATTGGAAGATCGACGGTCAAACCGCTCGCTATCGAATCCACAATCTGTGAGAGACGAACAGTTTCTCGTGTCCTGCGATTCCTAGAATCAAACCAAGTATTCCGGGTGCAAATCCACTGCACAGTATCGGCTATATATACCTTGATCAACGGAGTGAAGGTGGAAAAAGAGCATCGAACCGTTTGAGTACGTTACCAATTGCTATATCGTCAAATGCTTTACCGAAGACCATACCCTCCGAAAAGCTAACCCTCTGTTTCGAGAGTATAACATCGAGAATAGAGAAACTCATTAGTGGACAATTTAGTCACATCAGCATAAATTCATTTATGATTTAGAATATTGAGTGACAAACCGTTCGAGGTCATTACCACCTTTTGTGAGAGACGTACGGCTATGTAAGCAGCTTCACCTACCTGGTGATTCGTAGCGTCAAACCAGGTAATGCTGGAGTGAATCCGCTGAACGGTATTGCCTATAAAGACCTCAATTCTCGGTTTGAATAAGAATGTAGAGCGTCAAAGCATTTGAGAGCAATGCCTGTTGGAATAAATTCAAAGACGTTACCGATGGCGTTACCTTCGACGAAGCAAACTCGCCGTTTCAAGAGTACAACTTCGTGTTCAGAGATAGAAATTAGTCTTCATTTCAGTGACGGGTACCTTAACATCATGCATAAATTAAAAATCGAGGGTCAAACCATCCGAGAATGTTGCCACCTTCTTGGAGAGTCGAACAGCTTAGTCAATAGCTCAACCTATCGTGTGATTCCGGGACACAAACCTGGTATTCCGGGAGTAAATCCGCTGTACAGTTTGGCGTTAGACACCCTTCTCCATGTTATGAATATTAAAGTAAGGAGACAATCCGTCGATGAAAATTACCAATTAGTACAGAGTGGGAACGTTTATCGCATGATCTTACGTTGTTGAAGGGTAACCCGCTGTATCGAGTATCCTTGTTATTGTTCACGGAAACAAATTAGTAGACATTTTTTCTGTCGTGCGCCACATTCTCATGAATAAATATTAATATCAAGAGTCAAACCGTGGGAGAACGATATCGACTCCAATTGAATGTCGCACATCTAAGTCAATAACTGCTCATATCTTGTGATTCCGAGAAATAAATCCCGCTAACAGTATTGCCAATAGACACCTTAATTCACGAAATGAATATTAAAGTAAAACGTCTGTCCGTTTGAGAGCGTTACCAATTGGTACAATGACAAATGTGTTACCTAATTCCTAACATTCCGAGATCCTAACACGCTTTAGCGATTGTCTAGCCTATTGTTCACAGAATCAAGTTAGTCTACATTCTGGTGGAAGGACTGCACATTTTTGTGTAGAAATATCAATATCGAGAGTTATAGCGTTCAACATCGTTGCCTTCTTCTTTGAGCGTCGCACAGCAAAGTCAATAGCTTCACCTATACAGTTACTCCGAAAGTCAAACCAGGTATTCCGGGATTTAATCCGCTGAACAGTTTTGGCAATGGACATCTTAATTTAACGCAGAGCGTCATACCGTTGTAGATCATTCCCAGTTGGTATAAAGACAAGCGTATTACCAATTAACATACCCTCCGAGTATATAACCCGCAGCAGCGATTGTGCTGCTTAGTGTAAACGGAAACAAATTAGTATACATTTTAGTAACCAGCACCTTAATTTCATTTATGAAATAAAAAATCGCGATTCCAACCTTCGAGAACGTATCCACCATCTGTCAGGGACGAACAGTCTAAGTCAATAGCTTCATCTTTGCTGCGGTTCGGAGAGTCAAACCACTTATTCCGAGAGAAAGATCGCTGATGAGTTTTGGCAATAGAGACATTAATTCGCGGTTTGAATAATAAAGAAGAGCGTCAAACCTTTTGAGAGCATTGCCAATTTGTATGAAATCAGACACTTTACGCGTGGTCATACCATCGGCGAAGCAAACTCGCCGATTCGAGAGAATAACTTCGTGATTGCGGAAACATATTGGTATACATTATAATGACGGGCACCGTAATTTCATGCGTGAATAAGAATATCTAGGGTCAAACCGTTCGAAAACATAACCACTTTCTTTGAGAATCGAACGGCAATGCCAATAGTCTCACCTATTCTCTCATTCCATAAGGCAAATCCGGTATTCCTCGACTAAATTTGCAGTTCAGTATGGGCACTAGCCACCCAACTTCACGGCATAAATGATAATGTACTAAGTCAAACCTTTCTAGCACGTCACCTATTGCTAAACAGTCAAACTTTTAACCGATCGCCTAACTTTCCGAGAAGCTAACCCGCCATATCGCGAGTATAACTTCGAGTTCAGAGAAACACATTAGTATATATCTTAGAGAAGGGCACCAGAATTTCATGAATGACTTAGAACATCGAGGACCAAGCCTCTCCAGAACGTTACCACATTCCGTGCGATGTGAACGGCAAAGTCAATATCCTCACCGATTCTCTGATTCAGAGAGGCCAACCAGATATTCCGTGAGCAAATACGCTGTACTGAATTGGCAATAACCACCTTTATTCGCCTCTATGATATTAAAGTAGAGCGTCAATTCGTTTGAGAGCATTACTAATTGGCATGAATTCAAATGTTATACTGAAAATCTTACACTCCGAAAGCATAACGCGATGTATTGAGAGTATAACATGGTGTTCTGAGGAAGAAATTAGTATTCATTTCAGGGACGGACATCTTATCTTCGTGTATGAATTAGAAGATCGAGGAACCCTTCGAGGACGCAACCACCCTCCTTGTGTGTCGAGCGGCTAAGTCAGCAAATTCACCTATACGGTGATTCCGTGGGCCGTGCCAGTTATTCCGGGAGAAAACTTTCAGAACAGAATTTGCAAAGGACACCTTAATACACGGTATAAATAAGAAAGTAGAGAGTCATGCCGTGGAAAAAAAAAATAAAAAGTCATATAATGTCATTCTTTCTACAGAATACGTTACCTACCGAGAAGCTAACACTCTGTAGCGTGTATCCTGCTTAATGTTGAAGGAACCAAATTAGTAAACATTACAGTAGAAGCACACTGCTAGTTTTCAAATATGAAATAGTAGATTGAGTGTCAAACCGTCCGAGTTCAATACCACCTTCATTGAGATTCGAGCGGCTGAGTCAATAGCTTCATATATCCTGTGCTTCCAAGAATTATAGCAGCTATGCCAGAATTAAATCTGATAAACACTGTTGGTAATGGATACCACAATACACGGATAGAATATTATAGCAATCCGTCAGACCGTTGTGGAACGTTACACATTGGTACAGGATCAAACACTTTATCGATAGTGAGAAGCTAACCCGCTGTATTCAGGGTATAACTTCGTGTTCAGAGCATCAAATTAGTAAATATTTTAGTGACCGGGACCATAATTTCAGAGTGAGTAAGAAGATCGAGTGTCAAGACGATCGAAAATTTTACACTCTTCTTTGAGATTCGTACGGCTAGGTACGAATTTACCTATCCCGTGATTCCGGGAGTCAACCCCGGAAAACCGAGAGTAACTCCGCTGAATATTATTGGTGATAGTCACCACAATTCACGATATGAATAGTAGAGCAGGCGGTCAAGCCGTTTTAGAACATTACCTATATGTGTAGGGTCAAACTTCTTGCAGAAAGCCATACCCTCCGTAAAACTAACCAGCTGTATCGCGAGTATAACCCCGTAATTCAGGGGTACGAATTAGAATACATTTTAGGGACGAGTACTTCATTATCGTGCATGAATTAAAAGATCGAGTGTCAAACCGATCGAGAACGTTGCCACCTTCTGCCGTAGACGATCAGGTTATGTCAATAGCGTCATCGATTCTGTGATTCAGAGGGTCAAACCATGTATTCCGGGAGTCTATCCGCTACTCGGTATTGGTAATTGACATCTTAGTTCACTGTTCGAATATTAAGGTAGAGTGAAAAACCATGGTAAACATTACCTATTCTTAGAGAATGAAACTTTTTACTGAAGGCCTTACCTCCAGATTAGTACAACCCGCTGCAGCGAGTGCTTTGCTCCGTGTTCATGAAAACATGTAACTTGACATTTTAGCGGCGTGCACCTTAGTTTCATGTTTGTAATAGAAGATCGATGATAAAACCGCTCGAGACCGTTAGCACCTTCTGTGATATTCGAACAGACAAATCAATATGTTCACATACGCTGTGTTTCCGACAGTGATACCAAATATGCCTGGAGAAAATCTGCAGAACGGTATTGGCAATCGACACCTTAATTCACGGTGTGAATATTAAGGATGGGCGTCTAACCGTTGTAGAACGATACATATTCGTATATGATCGAACTTGTTCCCGATAGCCGTACGTTCCGAGAATCCCTACCCCCTGTCGGGAGTG
>NW_027470824.1:27500-32296 GCF_051020765.1 Lasioglossum baleicum | reverse complement strand
CCGAACATTATTCTCAGTTTATTCGATAAATACTCATCCGAGCGCTTTCATACTTGATATTTGTCTTCCAAATGCTTTACCACACGATGATCTAATATTTATAATTGTCCGAGTAAGCCGGAAAGATAAGTTTACTCTTGGCGGTCGGAGCAATATTTCTCAAAAACTCGAGCAATACGCGTCCGAGAGCTTTGAAACTCGAGAAATATTGATGACAAGCGGTATCGTGCGTGGATATAACGATTAAAGTCGTGCGGGAGCTCGGAGAGAAAAGTTTACTCTTGGCGGTTGGACTTAGAAAAATTTCGCTCGAGCTCCTTCGCAGGGCGATCCGACGCGCCTCGGCGCGCGAACGATTCGTTCGAGCGGCCGAGCAAGCGATGCGCTCCGAACATTATTCTCAGTTTATTCGATAAATACTCATCCGAGCGCTTTCATACTTGATATTTGTTTTCATTATGCTTTACCACACGATGATCTAATATTTATAATTGTCCGAGTAAGCCGGAAAGATAAGTTTACTCTTGGCGGTCGGAGCAATATTTCTCAAAAACTGAAGCAATACGCGTCCGAGAGCTTTGAAACTCGAGAAATATTGATGACAAGCGGTATCGTGCGTGGATATAACGATTAAACTCGTGCGAGAGCTCGGGGAGAAAAGTTTACTCTTGGCGGTTGGACTTAGAAAAATTTCGCTCGAGCTCCTTCGCAGGGCGATCCGACGCGCCTCGGCGCGCGAACGATTCGTTCGAGCGGCCGAGCAAGCGATGCGCTCCGAACATTATTCTCAGTTTATTCGATAAATACTCATCCGAGCGCTTTCGTACTTGATATTTGTCTTCGAAATGCTTTACCACACGATGATCTAATATTTATAATTGTCCGAGTCAACCGGAAAGATAAGTTTACTCTTGGCGGTCGGAGCAATATTTCTCAAAAACTCGAGCAATACGCGTCCGAGAGCTTTGAATCTCGAGAAATATTGATGACAAGCGGTATCGTGCGTGGATATAACGATTAAAGTCTTGCGGGAGCTCGGGGAGAAAAGTTTACTCTTGGCGGTTGGACTTAGAAAAATTTCGCTCGAGCTCCTTCGCACGGCGATACGACGCGCCTCGGCGCGCGAACGATTCGTTCGAGCGGCCGAGCAAGCGATGCGCTCCGAACATTATTCTCAGTTTATTCGATAAATACTCATCCGAGCGCTTTCATACTTGATATTTGTCTTCCAAATGCTTTACCACACGATGATCTAATATTTATAATTGTCCGAGTAAGCCGGAAAGATAAGTTTACTCTTGGCGGTCGGAGCAATATTTCTCAAAAACTCGAGCAATACGCGTCCGAGAGCTTTGAAACTCGAGAAATATTGATGACAAGCGGTATCGTGCGTGGATATAACGATTAAAGTCGTGCGGGAGCTCGGAGAGAAAAGTTTACTCTTGGCGGTTGGACTTAGAAAAATTTCGCTCGAGCTCCTTCGCAGGGCGATCCGACGCGCCTCGGCGCGCGAACGATTCGTTCGAGCGGCCGAGCAAGCGATGCGCTCCGAACATTATTCTCAGTTTATTCGATAAATACTCATCCGAGCGCTTTCATACTTGATATTTGTCTTCGAAATGCTTTACCACACGATGATCTAATATTTATAATTGTCCGAGTAAGCCGGAAAGATAAGTTTACTCTTGGCGGTCGGAGCAATATTTCTCAAAAACTCGAGCAATACGCGTCCGAGAGCTTTGAAACTCGAGAAATATTGATGACAAGCGGTATCGTGCGTGGATATAACGATTAAAGTCGTGCGGGAGCTCGGAGAGAAAAGTTTACTCTTGGCGGTTGGACTTAGAAAAATTTCGCTCGAGCTCCTTCGCACGGCGATCCGACGCGCCTCGGCGCGCGAACGATTCGTTCGAGCGGCCGAGCAAGCGATGCGCTCCGAACATTATTCTCAGTTTATTCGATAAATACTCAGCCGAGCGCTTTCATACTTGATATTTGTCTTCGAAATGCTTTACCACACGATGATCTAATATTTATAATTGTCCGAGTAAGCCGGAAAGATAAGTTTACTCTTGGCGGTCGGAGCAATATTTCACAAAAACTGGAGCAATACGCGTCCGAGAGCTTTGAAACTCGAGAAATATTGATGACAAGCGGTATCGTGCGTGGATATAACGATTAAACTCGTGCGAGAGCTCGGGGAGAAAAGTTTACTCTTGGCG
The DNA here is from genome assembly GCF_051020765.1 of Lasioglossum baleicum. Classification (NCBI taxonomy): domain Eukaryota; kingdom Metazoa; phylum Arthropoda; class Insecta; order Hymenoptera; family Halictidae; genus Lasioglossum; species Lasioglossum baleicum. The sequence continues at coordinate 30,074 of NW_027470824.1, read as the reverse complement.
GTTGGACTTAGAAAAATTTCGCTCGAGCTCCTTCGCACGGCGATCCGACGCGCCTCGGCGCGCGAACGATTCGTTCGAGCGGCCGAGCAAGCGATGCGCTCCGAACATTATTCTCAGTTTATTCGATAAATACTCATCCGAGCGCTTTCATACTTGATATTTGTCTTCGAAATGCTTTACCACACGATGATCTAATATTTATAACGGTCTGGGAACGCTAGGAAGAAAGTTTACTCTTGGCGGTTGGACTTAGAAAAATTTCGCTCGGTCGGAGTTGCTCGCAATGCGCCCGGAACATTATTCTGAGTTTATTCGATAAATATTCATCCTAAAGCTTTGATACTTGATATTTATTGTTAGAATGCGTTATTATACAATGATCTAATATTTATAATGGTCTGGGAACGCTAGGAAAAAAGTTTACTCTTGGCGGTTGGACTTAGAAAAATTTCGCTCGGTCGGAGTTGCTCGCAATGCGCCCGGAACATTATTCTGAGTTTATTCGATAAATATTCATCCTAAAGCTTTGATACTTGATATTTATTGTTAGAATGCGTTATTATACAATGATCTAATATTTATAATGGTCTGGGAACGCTAGGAAAAAAGTTTACTCTTGGCGGTTGGACTTAGAAAAATTTCGCTCGGTCGGAGTTGCTCGCAATGCGCCCGGAACATTATTCTGAGTTTATTCGATAAATATTCATCCTAAAGCTTTGATACTTGATATTTATTGTTAGAATGCGTTATTATACAATGATCTAATATTTATAATGGTCTGGGAACGCTAGGAAAAAAGTTTACTCTTGGCGGTTGGACTTAGAAAAATTTCGCTCGGTCGGAGTTGCTCGCAATGCGCCCGGAACATTATTCTGAGTTTATTCGATAAATATTCATCCTAAAGCTTTGATACTTGATATTTATTATTAGAATGCGTTATTATACAATGATCTAATATTTATAATGGTCTGGGAACGCTAGGAAAAAAGTTTACTCTTGGCGGTTGGACTTAGAAAAATTTCGCTCGGTCGGAGTTGCTCGCAATGCGCCCGGAACATTATTCTGAGTTTATTCGATAAATATTCATCCTAAAGCTTTGATACTTGATATTTATTGTTAGAATGCGTTATTATACAATGATCTAATATTTATAATGGTCTGGGAACGCTAGGAAAAAAGTTTACTCTTGGCGGTTGGACTTAGAAAAATTTCGCTCGGTCGGAGTTGCTCGCAATGCGCCCGGAACATTATTCTGAGTTTATTCGATAAATATTCATCCTAAAGCTTTGATACTTGATATTTATTGTTAGAATGCGTTATTATACAATGATCTAATATTTATAATGGTCTGGGAACGCTAGGAAAAAAGTTTACTCTTGGCGGTTGGACTTAGAAAAATTTCGCTCGGTCGGAGTTGCTCGCAATGCGCCCGGAACATTATTCTGAGTTTATTCGATAAATATTCATCCTAAAGCTTTGATACTTGATATTTATTGTTAGAATGCGTTATTATACAATGATCTAATATTTATAATGGTCTGGGAACGCTAGGAAAAAAGTTTACTCTTGGCGGTTGGACTTAGAAAAATTTCGCTCGGTCGGAGTTGCTCGCAATGCGCCCGGAACATTATTCTGAGTTTATTCGATAAATATTCATCCTAGAGCTTTGATACTTGATATTTATTGTTAGAATGCGTTATTATACAATGATCTAATATTTATAATGGTCTGGGAACGCTAGGAAAAAAGTTTACTCTTGGCGGTTGGACTTAGAAAAATTTCGCTTCGGTCGGAGTTGCTCGCAATGCGCCCGGAACATTATTCTGAGTTTATTCGATAAATATTCATCCTAGAGCTTTGATACTTGATATTTATTGTTAGAATGCGTTATTATACAATGATCTAATATTTATAATGGTCTGGGAACGCTAGGAAAAAAGTTTACTCTTGGCGGTTGGACTTAGAAAAATTTCACTTCGGTCGGAGTTGCACGCAATGCGCCCGGAACATTATTCTGAGTTTATTCGATAAATATTCATCCTAGAGCTTTGATACTTGATATTTATTGTTAGAATGCTTTATTATACAATGATCTAATATTTATAATGGTCTAGATACGATAGAAAGATAAGTTTACTCTTGGCGGTTGGACTTGAAAAATGTTCAAAGTACCGAGATAGTATATGAAAAGTTGAATATTTTGTGTTAAATATCCTGGAAATATAAATATTTATTGTGTTGTACAAAAAAATTTTTCATGCAAAAATTTTTCTAAGTCCCAACAGCCCCGCCGGACGGGCTGTTGCCGCGGCGGTTTGCACCCATAAGCGCGCGTGCTATTCACCGCGCGGCGCCGGCGTCCTTGCCGGCCGTTCGGTATCCTTAAGAGACTCGACGGTTCGGCGAGTCGGGCGGTTCAGCGCGCGCTTGGGGCTATTCTACGATCTCGGTCGAGAAGCAGTTCACGGCGCCTCGAGACTTCGGTCTCGACTGTTTCGTTCCGTACTTCGTTTCGAACTTTTCTCTACACAGCATTGCCACGGGTCGGTGTCTAAGACCGAATGGCCCTTATGT
>NW_027470824.1:7500-15000 GCF_051020765.1 Lasioglossum baleicum | reverse complement strand
TTACAGCGGCGTATTGCCTTATTCACAGCGGCGTGTTGCTTCTACTTACAGCGGCGTATTGCCTTATTCACAGCGGCGTATTGCCTCTATTTACAGCGGCGTATTGCCTTATTTACAGCAGCGTACTGCTTTCAGTTACAGCGGCCCATTTCCAGAGTTCCAGCGGCGTATAGCTTCATGTTGTAGCGCCGTACTGCTTCATCTTCTAGCAGCGTATTGCCGGAGTTCTAGCAGCATATTCCTTATATTATTAGAACAATGTAGCTGAAATAACCAATTATCCCATACGAATGCCACCTGAAAATAATACATGTGATTTAAAAGTAAAAAATTAAAATATAAATTTTTTATTTTATTAATAAGATACGAATAATATAATACAATATCAACATATTGTATTATTTCAACCAATTACATGTTGTTTTATTGACAATGCCCAACACCGGCATCCCAATATCCGCACAAATCCACAGACATGGTTCGAACGAAAAAAAAAAAAGGGACAGAGGGAATCTCGTTAATCCAAACACGCGCATCGCAAACATATCCGGGGACGATCTACCTAACAGTACAGACCAAAACTGACTCCCGCCGTTTACCCGCACGACCGATAGAACACGATTAGTACACGTCGAAATATAACTCGGAACATTATTTCTCAATAACTCGATAAATACTCATCCGAGCGCTTTCATACTTGATATTTGTCTTCAAAATGCTTTACCACACGATGATCTAATATTTATAATTGTCCGAGTAAGCCGGAAAGATAAGTTTACTCTTGGCGGTCGGAGCAATATTTCACAAAAACTGGAGCAATACGCGTTCGAGAGCTTTGAAACTCGAGAAATATTGATGACAAGCGGTATCGTGCGTGGATATAACGATTAAAGTCGTGCGGGAGCTCGGAGAGAAAAGTTTACTCTTGGCGGTTGGACTTAGAAAAATTTCGCTCGAGCTCCTTCGCACGGCGATCCGACGCGCCTCGGCGCGCGAACGATTCGTTCGAGCGGCCGAGCAAGCGATGCGCTCCGAACATTATTCTCAGTTTATTCGATAAATACTCAGCCGAGCGCTTTCATACTTGATATTTGTCTTCGAAATGCTTTACCACACGATGATCTAATATTTATAATTGTCCGAGTAAGCCGGAAAGATAAGTTTACTCTTGGCGGTCGGAGCAATATTTCACAAAAACTGGAGCAATACGCGTCCGAGAGCTTTGAAACTCGAGAAATATTGATGACAAGCGGTATCGTGCGTGGATATAACGATTAAAGTCGTGCGGGAGCTCGGGGAGAAAAGTTTACTCTTGGCGGTTGGACTTAGAAAAATTTCGCTCGAGCTCCTTCGCACGGCGATCCGACGCGCCTCGGCGCGCGAACGATTCGTTCGAGCGGCCGAGCAAGCGATGCGCTCCGAACATTATTCTCAGTTTATTCGATAAATACTCATCCGAGCGCTTTCATACTTGATATTTGTCTTCAAAATGCTTTACCACACGATGATCTAATATTTATAATTGTCCGAGTAAGCCGGAAAGATAAGTTTACTCTTGGCGGTCGGAGCAATATTTCACAAAAACTGGAGCAATACGCGTCCGAGAGCATTGAAACTCGAGAAATATTGATGACAAGCGGTATCGTGCGTGGATATAACGATTAAAGTCGTGCGGGAGCTCGGGGAGAAAAGTTTACTCTTGGCGGTTGGACTTAGAAAAATTTCGCTCGAGCTCCTTCGCACGGCGATCCGACGCGCCTCGGCGCGCGAACGATTCGTTCGAGCGGCCGAGCAAGCGATGCGCTCCGAACATTATTCTCAGTTTATTCGATAAATACTCATCCGAGCGCTTTCATACTTGATATTTGTTTTCATTATGCTTTACCACACGATGATCTAATATTTATAATTGTCCGAGTAAGCCGGAAAGATAAGTTTACTCTTGGCGGTCGGAGCAATATTTCTCAAAAACTGAAGCAATACGCGTCCGAGAGCTTTGAAACTCGAGAAATATTGATGACAAGCGGTATCGTGCGTGGATATAACGATTAAACTCGTGCGAGAGCTCGGGGAGAAAAGTTTACTCTTGGCGGTTGGACTTAGAAAAATTTCGCTCGAGCTCCTTCGCAGGGCGATCCGACGCGCCTCGGCGCGCGAACGATTCGTTCGAGCGGCCGAGCAAGCGATGCGCTCCGAACATTATTCTCAGTTTATTCGATAAATACTCATCCGAGCGCTTTCGTACTTGATATTTGTCTTCGAAATGCTTTACCACACGATGATCTAATATTTATAATTGTCCGAGTCAACCGGAAAGATAAGTTTACTCTTGGCGGTCGGAGCAATATTTCTCAAAAACTCGAGCAATACGCGTCCGAGAGCTTTGAATCTCGAGAAATATTGATGACAAGCGGTATCGTGCGTGGATATAACGATTAAAGTCTTGCGGGAGCTCGGGGAGAAAAGTTTACTCTTGGCGGTTGGACTTAGAAAAATTTCGCTCGAGCTCCTTCGCACGGCGATACGACGCGCCTCGGCGCGCGAACGATTCGTTCGAGCGGCCGAGCAAGCGATGCGCTCCGAACATTATTCTCAGTTTATTCGATAAATACTCATCCGAGCGCTTTCATACTTGATATTTGTCTTCCAAATGCTTTACCACACGATGATCTAATATTTATAATTGTCCGAGTAAGCCGGAAAGATAAGTTTACTCTTGGCGGTCGGAGCAATATTTCTCAAAAACTCGAGCAATACGCGTCCGAGAGCTTTGAAACTCGAGAAATATTGATGACAAGCGGTATCGTGCGTGGATATAACGATTAAAGTCGTGCGGGAGCTCGGAGAGAAAAGTTTACTCTTGGCGGTTGGACTTAGAAAAATTTCGCTCGAGCTCCTTCGCAGGGCGATCCGACGCGCCTCGGCGCGCGAACGATTCGTTCGAGCGGCCGAGCAAGCGATGCGCTCCGAACATTATTCTCAGTTTATTCGATAAATACTCATCCGAGCGCTTTCATACTTGATATTTGTTTTCATTATGCTTTACCACACGATGATCTAATATTTATAATTGTCCGAGTAAGCCGGAAAGATAAGTTTACTCTTGGCGGTCGGAGCAATATTTCTCAAAAACTGAAGCAATACGCGTCCGAGAGCTTTGAAACTCGAGAAATATTGATGACAAGCGGTATCGTGCGTGGATATAACGATTAAACTCGTGCGAGAGCTCGGGGAGAAAAGTTTACTCTTGGCGGTTGGACTTAGAAAAATTTCGCTCGAGCTCCTTCGCAGGGCGATCCGACGCGCCTCGGCGCGCGAACGATTCGTTCGAGCGGCCGAGCAAGCGATGCGCTCCGAACATTATTCTCAGTTTATTCGATAAATACTCATCCGAGCGCTTTCGTACTTGATATTTGTCTTCGAAATGCTTTACCACACGATGATCTAATATTTATAATTGTCCGAGTCAACCGGAAAGATAAGTTTACTCTTGGCGGTCGGAGCAATATTTCTCAAAAACTCGAGCAATACGCGTCCGAGAGCTTTGAATCTCGAGAAATATTGATGACAAGCGGTATCGTGCGTGGATATAACGATTAAAGTCTTGCGGGAGCTCGGGGAGAAAAGTTTACTCTTGGCGGTTGGACTTAGAAAAATTTCGCTCGAGCTCCTTCGCACGGCGATACGACGCGCCTCGGCGCGCGAACGATTCGTTCGAGCGGCCGAGCAAGCGATGCGCTCCGAACATTATTCTCAGTTTATTCGATAAATACTCATCCGAGCGCTTTCATACTTGATATTTGTCTTCCAAATGCTTTACCACACGATGATCTAATATTTATAATTGTCCGAGTAAGCCGGAAAGATAAGTTTACTCTTGGCGGTCGGAGCAATATTTCTCAAAAACTCGAGCAATACGCGTCCGAGAGCTTTGAAACTCGAGAAATATTGATGACAAGCGGTATCGTGCGTGGATATAACGATTAAAGTCGTGCGGGAGCTCGGAGAGAAAAGTTTACTCTTGGCGGTTGGACTTAGAAAAATTTCGCTCGAGCTCCTTCGCAGGGCGATCCGACGCGCCTCGGCGCGCGAACGATTCGTTCGAGCGGCCGAGCAAGCGATGCGCTCCGAACATTATTCTCAGTTTATTCGATAAATACTCATCCGAGCGCTTTCATACTTGATATTTGTCTTCGAAATGCTTTACCACACGATGATCTAATATTTATAATTGTCCGAGTAAGCCGGAAAGATAAGTTTACTCTTGGCGGTCGGAGCAATATTTCTCAAAAACTCGAGCAATACGCGTCCGAGAGCTTTGAAACTCGAGAAATATTGATGACAAGCGGTATCGTGCGTGGATATAACGATTAAAGTCGTGCGGGAGCTCGGAGAGAAAAGTTTACTCTTGGCGGTTGGACTTAGAAAAATTTCGCTCGAGCTCCTTCGCACGGCGATCCGACGCGCCTCGGCGCGCGAACGATTCGTTCGAGCGGCCGAGCAAGCGATGCGCTCCGAACATTATTCTCAGTTTATTCGATAAATACTCAGCCGAGCGCTTTCATACTTGATATTTGTCTTCGAAATGCTTTACCACACGATGATCTAATATTTATAATTGTCCGAGTAAGCCGGAAAGATAAGTTTACTCTTGGCGGTCGGAGCAATATTTCACAAAAACTGGAGCAATACGCGTCCGAGAGCTTTGAAACTCGAGAAATATTGATGACAAGCGGTATCGTGCGTGGATATAACGATTAAACTCGTGCGAGAGCTCGGGGAGAAAAGTTTACTCTTGGCGGTTGGACTTAGAAAAATTTCGCTCGAGCTCCTTCGCACGGCGATCCGACGCGCCTCGGCGCGCGAACGATTCGTTCGAGCGGCCGAGCAAGCGATGCGCTCCGAACATTATTCTCAGTTTATTCGATAAATACTCATCCGAGCGCTTTCATACTTGATATTTGTCTTCGAAATGCTTTACCACACGATGATCTAATATTTATAACGGTCTGGGAACGCTAGGAAGAAAGTTTACTCTTGGCGGTTGGACTTAGAAAAATTTCGCTCGGTCGGAGTTGCTCGCAATGCGCCCGGAACATTATTCTGAGTTTATTCGATAAATATTCATCCTAAAGCTTTGATACTTGATATTTATTGTTAGAATGCGTTATTATACAATGATCTAATATTTATAATGGTCTGGGAACGCTAGGAAAAAAGTTTACTCTTGGCGGTTGGACTTAGAAAAATTTCGCTCGGTCGGAGTTGCTCGCAATGCGCCCGGAACATTATTCTGAGTTTATTCGATAAATATTCATCCTAAAGCTTTGATACTTGATATTTATTGTTAGAATGCGTTATTATACAATGATCTAATATTTATAATGGTCTGGGAACGCTAGGAAAAAAGTTTACTCTTGGCGGTTGGACTTAGAAAAATTTCGCTCGGTCGGAGTTGCTCGCAATGCGCCCGGAACATTATTCTGAGTTTATTCGATAAATATTCATCCTAAAGCTTTGATACTTGATATTTATTGTTAGAATGCGTTATTATACAATGATCTAATATTTATAATGGTCTGGGAACGCTAGGAAAAAAGTTTACTCTTGGCGGTTGGACTTAGAAAAATTTCGCTCGGTCGGAGTTGCTCGCAATGCGCCCGGAACATTATTCTGAGTTTATTCGATAAATATTCATCCTAAAGCTTTGATACTTGATATTTATTATTAGAATGCGTTATTATACAATGATCTAATATTTATAATGGTCTGGGAACGCTAGGAAAAAAGTTTACTCTTGGCGGTTGGACTTAGAAAAATTTCGCTCGGTCGGAGTTGCTCGCAATGCGCCCGGAACATTATTCTGAGTTTATTCGATAAATATTCATCCTAAAGCTTTGATACTTGATATTTATTGTTAGAATGCGTTATTATACAATGATCTAATATTTATAATGGTCTGGGAACGCTAGGAAAAAAGTTTACTCTTGGCGGTTGGACTTAGAAAAATTTCGCTCGGTCGGAGTTGCTCGCAATGCGCCCGGAACATTATTCTGAGTTTATTCGATAAATATTCATCCTAAAGCTTTGATACTTGATATTTATTGTTAGAATGCGTTATTATACAATGATCTAATATTTATAATGGTCTGGGAACGCTAGGAAAAAAGTTTACTCTTGGCGGTTGGACTTAGAAAAATTTCGCTCGGTCGGAGTTGCTCGCAATGCGCCCGGAACATTATTCTGAGTTTATTCGATAAATATTCATCCTAAAGCTTTGATACTTGATATTTATTGTTAGAATGCGTTATTATACAATGATCTAATATTTATAATGGTCTGGGAACGCTAGGAAAAAAGTTTACTCTTGGCGGTTGGACTTAGAAAAATTTCGCTCGGTCGGAGTTGCTCGCAATGCGCCCGGAACATTATTCTGAGTTTATTCGATAAATATTCATCCTAGAGCTTTGATACTTGATATTTATTGTTAGAATGCGTTATTATACAATGATCTAATATTTATAATGGTCTGGGAACGCTAGGAAAAAAGTTTACTCTTGGCGGTTGGACTTAGAAAAATTTCGCTTCGGTCGGAGTTGCTCGCAATGCGCCCGGAACATTATTCTGAGTTTATTCGATAAATATTCATCCTAGAGCTTTGATACTTGATATTTATTGTTAGAATGCGTTATTATACAATGATCTAATATTTATAATGGTCTGGGAACGCTAGGAAAAAAGTTTACTCTTGGCGGTTGGACTTAGAAAAATTTCACTTCGGTCGGAGTTGCACGCAATGCGCCCGGAACATTATTCTGAGTTTATTCGATAAATATTCATCCTAGAGCTTTGATACTTGATATTTATTGTTAGAATGCTTTATTATACAATGATCTAATATTTATAATGGTCTAGATACGATAGAAAGATAAGTTTACTCTTGGCGGTTGGACTTGAAAAATGTTCAAAGTACCGAGATAGTATATGAAAAGTTGAATATTTTGTGTTAAATATCCTGGAAATATAAATATTTATTGTGTTGTACAAAAAAATTTTTCATGCAAAAATTTTTCTAAGTCCCAACAGCCCCGCCGGACGGGCTGTTGCCGCGGCGGTTTGCACCCATAAGCGCGCGTGCTATTCACCGCGCGGCGCCGGCGTCCTTGCCGGCCGTTCGGTATCCTTAAGAGACTCGACGGTTCGGCGAGTCGGGCGGTTCAGCGCGCGCTTGGGGCTATTCTACGATCTCGGTCGAGAAGCAGTTCACGGCGCCTCGAGACTTCGGTCTCGACTGTTTCGTTCCGTACTTCGTTTCGAACTTTTCTCTACACAGCATTGCCACGGGTCGGTGTCTAAGACCGAATGGCCCTTATGTGGCGAGCCTCCCATCGAGGAGGTTGGTGACTTGTATGCACTGATGTGTATACTCGTACTAACTGAGCATCAACTCTTCTATCCGAGCTAAAAGTTTGAGATAGTTATGGAAAGATGTTTGAGAGA
>NW_027470824.1:0-2500 GCF_051020765.1 Lasioglossum baleicum | reverse complement strand
CTGAACGGTGGATCACTTGGCTCGTGGGTCGATGAAGAACGCAGCTAATTGCGCGTCAACGTGTGAACTGCAGGACACATGAACATCGACATTCGAACGCACATTGCGGTCCACGGATACAATTCCTGGACCACGCCTGGCTGAGGGTCGTTTACGTAACCATAAACTGCTTGCGTTGCTCTTGTAAGTCCCCGCCGTCGCTTACCTCTCCAAATATATTTTTGGAGGGCGCCAAGAGCGTTTCGGAGTCGGGTTGCAAGATGCTACGTACGAGCGAATGATGGGCGTTTCGTCGGCGTTTGTCGCGGTTCTGTGAAAATTGCCAATTTTTGCATTGCGTCTTATAAACACATACAAACATATATATCTAGTTTCCACGAGAGGCGAAGTAGGGATTGGTATTTCTTACGTTCGGACTTGCGTGAGTGTTTTACGGTGTCGTGAGTCGTATTGAAAATACGACCGCCCGTAAGGCACCGCTTCGACGAGGATCTCCAAATCTCTCACCTTCTCTGCGAAACGATTCGCCTTGCGGAAAGAAGCGTTTCCACTCATGAACATTTAACGCGCTCCCGACGTCGCCTGAAATGATGCGTATATACGAAAGAGGTATATTTACAAGAGTCTCGCGAGACTACAGAGATGGACACACAAATTATAAAAGAAAGAAAGAATACTGTGTGGCACACAGAGTGTGTGTGGTGTGGCAATGTTAAGCCCCAGGGAGAGAATATGCCTGTGCGTGGATGAGTTTCTTAACTCTACGTTATAATTGCCATACGGCGGAGGGTCGTCGTTGCCGGCGATTTCGACAAACACACATTCCTTTTCGAGTCTTCGAGGGAAGAGACGAAAGAGATCTCTCGTTCTATCGCGAACGCTTTGATGATCGATGGACAGCGGAGCAAAGCGCAGCAATGTGCGGGATGAGCACGTCGTACTTGATCGGGTCGGAATTATTCCCCGTCGTCGACGTGTCCTCGCTAATCTGTGCGATTGCCATTCCATCGCCACGTTCGCGTTGAATCGTATTGATGACGGCCTATGAGCGTCTTGAGATCTTACTCTCTTTCTCTCGTGTCTCTAATTTGGTTTTGCGTTTGATCGATGATAAATCGTTTCGTGCGCAACGTTTCTGTACCCCCGTGGTTTTTGGTTCAATTATATAGAAGTAGAGAGAAAAAGAAATCCCACCGGGTTATATGTATTATTATTTTTTTTTTTTAATAATATGTATACTCCTCTATTGGCGAGGCTTATTTCGAACTTGATTGTCACACGACGCAAAAGACACACTTGTGTGTTCACGCACGGAACAGCACCGCGGAGAGAGAAAAGGTATATCCAATGATGAGAACCTTTATGTCGGTCGCCCCATGTCTTTTCTTTTCTTCATTGTCGATTCGTGCGGAACCGCGCGATCTGTCGGTCGTCCAGTCCCCGAAAGTTCTTTTCGACGGACGTTAAAGTTAACCGGCCAGATCGTCTAGCGAGAGTTTCCGATCGACGAGAGATGAAGAAAGAATTATATTGACACTTTGGTGTGGCGCATAAGGCATATATCGGTTTTTTGTTTACCTTTTTCTCTCTTCTGTCGTGTAGTGTTGTTTCGTTTTCTTTTTTTTTCTTTTTTTTTTGTGCTTTGTACGTTTTCGCGAGTACTACTTTTACGCTCTTTCGGCCGAAACACACAAAATTTTGTATCACGTACGACGACCTCAGAGTAGGCGAGATTACCCGCTGAATTTAAGCATATTACTAAGCGGAGGAAAAGAAACTAACAAGGATTTCCTTAGTAGCGGCGAGCGAACAGGAATTAGCCCAGCACTGAATCCCGCGGTTCTGCCGTTGGGAAATGTAGTGTTCAGGAGGGTCAATTTATCCCGAGACGTCGACCGCGTCCAAGTCCATCTTGAATGGGGCCATTTACCCGTAGAGGGTGCCAGGCCCGTAGCGACTGGTACGCGTTTCGGGAGGACCTCTCCTTAGAGTCGGGTTGCTTGAGAGTGCAGCCCTAAGTGGGTGGGTAAACTCCATCTAAGGCTAAATATGACCACGAGACCGATAGCGAACAAGTACCGTGAGGGAAAGTTGAAAAGAACTTTGAAGAGAGAGTTCAAGAGTACGTGAAACCGTTCAGGGGTAAACCTGAGAAACCCAAAAGATCGAATGGGGAGATTCATCGTCGACGAGGCTGGCTTCCGTTGGTGCGCAGATAGCCCGTAATGGGCCACTTCGGTGGTTCCAGTGCGAGGGTACACCATCTTCGGCAAATGTTCCGGTCGCGTAGTCGTGCACTTCTCCCTTAGTAGAACGTCGCGACCCGTTGCGTGTCGGTCTACGGCTCGAGTTGTTGCCTGTCGTGTCGCCTTCGTGCGCACACGGCAGACGCTCGATCGCCTGGCCGGCTGCGTGACGGTACTCTGACGGTATCGGGCCGCAACCAATCCATTTTCGAATGTGTGTGCGTCAGGCCCGCCGCAAGCTCGGTTAGTTTGTC
>NW_027470823.1:0-32332 GCF_051020765.1 Lasioglossum baleicum | reverse complement strand
TACATACTGCAATTTACTCGTATGGTATTTCCGATTTTCCTCAAAATATCCAATTGCTAATATCACAAATTGTATTTCTCAGTGAATGTGTCTTAAGAATTATGTGAGTGTACGTTTATGACAATATTCTGTTAATCTTATTGTTGTTTTATGTGAATACCTATGTGCGTACTTACGCATCCTATGCGACAAGACAAAAGTAAACTTGCCCTTGTGTTCGGCAGATCGGAGGGACAATACTGCCTGGTCTTCGTTAATTTCTTTAATCATGGTATAGTAACGTATGCATTTTGTTCGTTTTTTGCTTAGTACTACATACCTTTATTTACTGTTTTGGTATTTTCGATTTCATACAAAATTCCAATTGACAATTTCAAAAATTGTATTTCTTAGTAAAAGTGTATCTGAAAATAGTGGAGTGTACGTTTATGCAAATATTTTGTTACACATATTGTAATTTTATACGGCTGTCTGTATACGCACCTACGCTTCCTGCACGACACAGCTGGAATTATGCTGTAGTTGTGTTGACATGATAGGAGCGACGCTGCTATATAATCTTGGCTAATTTCATTAAACCCTATGTTGTAGCGTTTGCAATCTTTCGCAGATTTCTATTTATTTCTACATGCTGTAACTTACTGTTATAATATTTTCAATTTTTTTCCATAATTTGCAATCTTAATTTCAGAAATTTTATTTCCCAGTAATAGTGTCTTTGGAATTATTCGAGTATTCGTTTATGATATTAAACTGTTAAACTTATTGTTATTTTATATGATTGTCTCTATATGAACCGACGGTGCCACTGTTACACGACTGGCGATGCGTTGTAGTTGCGTACTGCACAGCAACGCAGGAATACTGTCAGATCTTCGTTAATTTCTCTTACTTAGATATTGTGCCGTATGCATTTTGTCCCAGCCATCCATTTATGAACACATGCTGCAATTTACTTTTACGATATTTTCGATTTGTTCGATAACACCAGTCTTTAAGTTCAAAGACTGCATTTTTTAGGAAAAGTGTCTGTGGAATTATTTGAGTTGACATTTATGGTAATATTCTATTATGTTCTTTGACATTTTATATAATTATCCCTATACGTACCTACGACGCCGGAGCGACACGACTGGAGCGGACCTGCAGGTGCGTTGTGAAGACCGAAGTAACACTACTGAATGGTCTTTGTTGATTTCATTGACCTTAATACAGTGCCTTATGCATTTATCAGCAGTTTACTGTTTATCTGTACATACTATACTTTACTGGTATGATATTGGCGACTTCATTCAAAAGTTCAGTTCTATAATTTTAGGAATTGTACTTTATTAGGAGATGCGTCTATGGAATTAGTTAAATATACGATTATGACATTATTTTGTTAAAATAAATTTGATATAATATGATTGTCTGAATGGGTACCTACGCTTCGGTAGCGACACGCCTGGAGTGGTCTTGCAGTGCCTATGGTAAATCGGCGCGGCATGCTGGAAGGACCTCGTTAATTTGTTTAAACTTAATTATGTACCGTTGTCATTGTTCCCCAGTTTTCCATGTATTTATACATACTGTACATTACGGTTATGCTACTTCCGAGTTTGTCATAATTTCCAGTTTATAAATTAAATATTTGTTCTTCATAGTAAAAGTTCCTTTTCGATTCTACATTCATGCAAATATTTTGTTTAATTTGTTGATGGATAATATGATTGTCTGAATACAAACCTACGCTTCTGTAGCAACACGAATGGAGTGGCCTAGTAGTTGCGTTCGTTGTGTCGGAGCTACTCGACTGTATGGTCTTTGTTAATTTCAATATCCTCAATATATTACCGTAACCATTCTTTCGCAGTTTCCTATTTATTTCTATGCATTTGTTCCCAAGTATTGCCTTATTTATACATTCTTCAATTTACTGTTCTAATATTTTCAGATTTTTTCCAAATTTTCATTTTTTATTGCACGAAATTATATTTCTTAACAAATGTGCCTATGCATTTACTTGAGTGTCGCTTATGTGAAATATTTGTTACATATTGCTATTTTATATGACTGTCTGTATGCGAACCTACGCTCCAGGACCAACACCACTGGCGATGACTTGTAGTTGCGGTCGCCATATCGAAGCGGCTCTACAGGTTGGTCCTTGCTTATTTCTTTAGCCATAAGATTGTGCCGTATGCAGTTTTTGCAATTTTCTATTCATTTCTACATACTGCATTTTACTGTTATGATTTTTCGATTATTCCCAAAATTCATAAATTTAAATATATGGACCTATATTCCTTAGTATACGCGCCTTTTTAATTTGTTTAGTTTATGTTTATGACAATATCTTGTTGAGCTTTTTGTCATTCTACACAGTTGTTTGTGTACGTTCCTACGGTGCTTCGGAACGGGAACTGCTGTATGGCCTACGTTAATTTCTTTAACCTTGATTTAGTACCGTATGCATTCCTTCGCATTTTTCCATTTATTTATTTTTAATATTTACGAATTTTTTCAAAATTCCACATTTTTAATATCAATCATTGTACATTTTATGAAAAGTTTCTTCGGAATTAGTTGAGCGTACGGTTATGACATCAGTTTTCTATATTTGTTGTTATTTTAAGCGATTGTGCGTGTCCGTACCTACGCTTTCGGAGCGACACGGGTGGAATTCTCTTGCAGTTGCGTTCGGAATATCGAAGCGATATTGCTGTATGGTCTTTGATAGTTCCTTTGACCTTGATAATGTACCGTGTGCATTACTTTTCTGTATCCTGTTTATGTATACATACTGTAATTTACTGTTATGATATCCCCAATTCCTTTCAAAATTTTCAATGTTTGCATTAGAAAATTGTACTTATAAGTCAAACGACTTTGGAATTAGTTGAGTGTACCTTTATGTCAATATCATGACGAAACCTATTTTTATTTTACATATCTGTCTTTATAAGTACATACGCTTCCGGGCGGCACGCCTGTTATGACCATGGAGTTGCGTTCGCATATCGGACCGACACTATGGTACTATCTTCGTTAATTTCTCTAACCTTGATATTGTGCCGAATGCATTCTTTCGATATGCACTATTTATTTCTACATTCTGTGATCTACTGTTATGATATTTCCGATTTTATTCCAATCCTTCAATTTATTATCTCAGATATTATATTTTTTAGGAGAAGCGGAAACATCAAAGCAGTAACATGCAGTACGTCCAAATGAATGAAAAACTGAGAAAAAATTCTTACTGTACAATATCAAGGTTAGAAACATTATTGAAGACCATCCAGTAGACTCGCTCCGCTCTGTCGTACGCAACTACAAGACCTCGCCAGTCGTCTCGCGCAAACAGCGTAGATACATACACAGATAATCATACAAAATAACAATTATTTGAACAAAATAATGTCATACAGGCACACTCAACTAGCTCCAAAGTCACTTTTCCTAAGATGTACATTTTTCTAAGCTAAAGGATGAAAAGTTTGAAGACAAATCGACAATATCATAATAGTAAATTACAGAATGCATACATAAATTGCAAACTGAGAAAAAATTCATGCGGTACAAAATCAGGGTTATAGAAATAGTCGGCGTCCATTCAGTAGTGCCGATCTGTTCTGCCGTACCCAACTACAATACCACGCAAGTCGGGTTGCACCGATATCGTATGTACGCATATAGACAATCATATAAAATAACAATAACATTCACAAAGTATTGTCGCAAACGCACACTCAACTTATTCAAAAGGCACTTTTCTAAAGAAATACTATCTTTTATACTAAAAATTAAAAGTTCCAAAAAGAATCGGGAATATCATAACCGTAACTTACGGTATGTATGAATAAATGGAAGACTGGGGACAAATGCATACGGTACAGTTTCAGGGTTAGAAGACTTATCGAAGATCATGGAGTAGAGTCGCACCGATATAGCGAATGCAACTGCAAGGCGACTTCATCCGTGACGCTCCGAAAGCATTGGTACGTATACAGACAATCATATAAGATAATAACAAGCTTAACAATGTATTGTCATAAGCCGAAACACAACCATTTCGGAAGAAACCAAAACTGAGAAACACAGCTTTTTAAATTAAAAATTAATAATTTTGACAGAAAATAGAAATTATAACAGCAAATTAGGTTATATGTAAATGAATAGAAAACATGTAAATAAACGGATGCGAGTCATAGTCAAGATTAAAGAAATTAAGCTCTATTATTCAGTTGTGCCTCTACGAACTTCCGTATACAACTACAACGTAAATCCGTTCCTGTAGATCCGCAGCGCCGATAGGCATACTGTAACGAGCAGAGTTCCGTCGCAGCGATCTACAATAATTAACTGCAAGGTCAATCCAGTCGTGTTTTTCCGATAGCGTAAGCACATGTGCAGACAATCATATAATACAACAACAAATTCAACAAAATATTGCCACAAACGTACACCCAGCAAATTCCAAAGACACTTTACAAAGAAATACAATTATATATACTGAAAATTGAATATTTTGAAGAAAAAAAATTGAAGATATAACTGTTAATTTTAGTATGTAGAAGTAAATTGAGAACTGCGAATGAATTCTTGCGGTGCAATATTGAGGATAAAGAAACTAACAATGTACATTGGATATTGTCACTCCGCTCGACTGAACGCAACTACAAGACCACGCCAGTCGTGCCGCTCCGGAAGGGCTTGTACGTATACACACAGTGTTCTGCAAAATTTAGTCACAAAAGTACACACCTGTGATTCACACGGCTCATTCCATGAAAAAATGCAATTTTTAAATTAATAATTGCAGGTTTCGAAGGTAATGGGAAATATCTTATCAGTTAATTACAGTATTTTTAAATAAATAGAAAACTGCGAGGGAATGCGTACGGTACAATATTATGGTTAAAGAAATTAATGATGACCATGAAATATGACGCCCCCATCTTACGTACGCAACGGCAAGACCACTCCAGCAGTGTCGATCGGATGCGTAGGTTCGTATACTGACAAGCGCATAAAATAACGAGCAGAATATTGTCATTACTGCACAGTCAACTAATTCCAAGGACATGTTTTCTATGAAACACAATTTTCTATATAAAAAGCTGAAGATTGAAAAAAGAATAATAAAATATCATAACATGAAATTACAGAATGTAGAAATAATTACGAAACTGCAAAAGAATGCATACGACACAAAATCAAGGTTAATGGAATTAACAAATACCATTCAGTAGTGTCGCTCCGACCTACCGAACTCAACTACCAAACAACTCCAGCCCCGTCGCTCCGGAAGCGTACATACGAATACAGGCAATCATATAATACGACAACAAAATCAGTACAATATTCTCCTAAACGCAAACTCAACTAATTCAGCAGACACTATTACTAAAAATTCAGTTTTGGAAGTAAAAGGCTGAAAATTTTGATGAAATCAGAAATATGATAACAGTAAATTACAGTATGTCGAAACAAACAAAAGTCAAGATTATAGAAATTGAAGAAGACCATCCACTAGTGGCGCCCCAATCTGCCGTACGCAACTACAAGATCATTCTAGTCGTATTGATCTAGCAGCATAGCGGCGTATACAGACAATCATATGAATTAACATTATATTTATGAAAATACTGTCACTAACGTAGACTCAACAAGTTCCAATGACACTATTAAACCAACTTTTTAAAATAAAAGTGGAGAATGTTGAAACAAATTGAAAGTATCACAACAGTAAGTTACAGCATGTACAAATAAATGGAAGACTGGGAAGCAATGCATGCGGTACAGTATCATGGATAGATAAATCATCGAAAATCATGCAATAGTGTCGCACCGATATACCGATTGACACTGCAAGACCATTCCATTCGATATGCTCCGGAAACATAGATACGTATTCAGACAATCGTATAAGATAACAAAGAATTTAACGCAATATTGTCATGAGCGTTCACACAACTAATTCCAAAAGGCACTTTTACTAAGAAATACAATTTCTTAAAATGCAAACTGAATATTGCGAAAAATATCGAAAATATCATAACACTACATTACAGTTTGTACAAACAAATGGACGTCTGGAAATAATCGATACGATAAAATATCGCGGTTAGAGAAATTAACGGAGATCCTACAGTAGTGTAGCTACGATGTACCGAACGCAACTGCAAGTTCACTCTAGTCGTGTTGTTCCGTTAGCTTAGGAACGTACACAGACAGTCATCCACAATAACAGTTAGTTAGCAAAATAATGTCATAAGCGTACACTCACCTATTTCCAAAGGCAGATTTACCAGGAAATACAATTTCTCACAATAGAAATTGAAAATTATAAAAAAAGAAATCGAAGATATCATTACAGTAAATTAAGGAACGTATAAAATAAATGAACAAATTGGGATAGATTGCATTCAGTTTAAAATCATGGGTTACTGAAATTAACATGGACAATCCAGTACGCTGCTCGAAGCTGCCGTACCTAACTACAAGACCACTACAACCGTACCGCGCAGGAAGCGTAGGTACGTATAGAATGTGCTATACAAAATAGAATTTAACATAATATTATCATAAACGTACACACAACCGATTACAAAGACACTGTTACTAAGATATACAATTTATTAAAATGAGAATTTAAAATTTCATAGAAATCGAAAATATCATAACATTAAATAACAGAATGTATAAATAAATGGAAAGATTGGTAAAAAATTCATACGGGGTATAATCATGGTTACAGAAATTAACGAAGATCCAGTATGCTGCTCCGATCTGCCGTACGCACCTACAAGACCAGTCCAGCCCTGTAACTCCGGAAACGTAAGTATATTTACAGACTATCACATAAAATAACAACAAATTTATCAAAATATTTTCATAAACGTGCACTCAACTATTTCCAAGGACATTTTTCCTATAAAATACAATTTTTTATTTTAAAAATTTGAAATATTGGAAGGATCCAAAAATATTATAACAGTAAATTACAGTATGTAGAAATAAATAAGAGACAGCAGAAAAAGTGCTTACGGTACAATATCAAGGCAAAGAAATTAAACATTAACATATAGTAGTATCGCGCCTATCTACCATACGCAACTACTTGCCCGCTCCAGGCGTGTCTCTCTGGAGTCGTAGGTACGTATAGAGACAATCATATAAAATGGCAGCAAGTTTAACAGAATAATGTGATTAAGGTACACTCACCTGAAACCAAAAGCACTTATAATAAGAACTTCAATTTCGTGAAATAAAGATTGAAAATTTGGAAAGAAATCGAAAATAATATAACAGTAAATGACAGGTGGCATAAACAAATTGAAAACAGGGGAAAACGTGCATTCGATACAAACTGAAGGTTAATGAAGTTAACGTAGATCATACCCTAGTTTCGCTCCGATCTACCGAACGCAAATACAAGATTACTCCAGCCGTGTCACTCCAACAGCGTAATTACTTATACAGACAATCATGTCAAATAACAATATTTTTACCAAGATACTGTCATAAATGCGTATGCTCAACTAATTCCAAAGGCACTTTTACTAAGGAATACAATTTTTTTACATAAACGTTGAAAATTTCGAAGAGGAACGATAATATAACCTAAAGGTATGCACCTTTCGCAGTTTTCTATTTATATCTACATACTGCAATTTACACGCATGGTGTTTCCGATTTTCTTCCAAATGTCCAATTGTGAATATAAGAAATTGTATTTCTCAGTAAATGTGTCTTGAGAATTATGTGAGTGTACGTTTATGACAATATTCTGTTAATCTTTTTGTTGTTTTATATGAATACCTATGTGCGTACTTACGCATCCTATGCGACAAGACAGAAGTGGACTTGACGTTGTGTCTGGCAGGTCGGAGCGACATTACTGGCTGGTCTTCGTTAATTTCTTTAATCATGGCATCGTAACGTATGCATTTTGTTCGCTCTTCTGTGTAATTCTACATATCGTTATTAACTGTTTTGATATTCCCGATTTCTTCCAAAATTCCAATTGATAATATCAAAAATTGTATTTCTTAGTAAAATTCTATCTGGAAATAGTTAAGTGTACGTTTACGCCAATATTTTGTTATACATGTTGTTATTTTATACGGTTGTCTGTATACGTACCTACGGTTCCTGCACGACACGGCTGGAATTATGCTGTAGTTGCGATCACATGATCGAAGCGGCACTACTCGATGGTCTTCGTTAATTTATTTAACCCTGGTTTTGTACAGTATTCATTTTACCCAGTTTTCCATTTACATATGCATATTGTAATTTACTGTTGTGATATAATGTTGCGATTTTTGTCGTAATTTTCAATTTTAATTTTAAGAAATTGTATTTCCCAGTAATAGTGTTTTTGGAATTAATCGAGTATTTGCTTATGACATTATTCTGTTGAACTTATTGTTATTTTATATGACTGTCTCTATACGAACGCACGGTACCAGTGTAACACGACTGGCGATGACTTGTAGTTGCGTACGGAAGAGCAAAGCAGCAGTACTGTGTGATCTTCGTTAATTTCTCTAACATAGATATTGTACCTCGTGAATTTTTCCTGTTTGCATTTATTTATATATACTGTCATTTACTGATACGATATTTTCGATTTTCTTCGATATTTTCAATTTTTCGTTCAAAAAATTGAGTTTCATAGTAAAAGCATCTTTGGAATTTGTTATGTCAACATTTATGACATTATTATGATTGCCTTATTCGAATTTAGTATGATTGTCTGTATACGTACCTACGCTGCCGGAGTGACACAATGGCGATGTCCTGTATTTGCGTACGACAGATCGAAGCGGCACTACTGGAGGGTCGTAGTTAATTTCGTTCAACTTAACTTTGTATGGTATGCATTTAATCCCGGTCATCCATTTATTCAATCATACAGTAATATACTGCTTTCATATCTTCGATTTTCTTTCAAAATTTTCAATTTTCAATTTTGAGAGTTGTATTCCTTAATAATATTGTCCTTTGATTTAGTTGAGTTTACGTCTATGATTATATTATGTTAAACTTATTGTTATTTTATATGCTTGTCTGTGTACATACCGAAGCTTCCAGTGCGACACGACTGGAATGACCTCGTAGTTGTGTTCGGTAGATGGGAGCGATGCTACTGTATAGTCTTCCTTAATTTCTGTAACCTGGACATTATACTGCAGAGACTCTTTTACAGTCATCATAATTGTAATTTACTGATATGATATATTCAATGATTCTCAATATTTTCAATTTTTAGTTTAAAGGATTGTGTTTCTTAGTAGCAGTGTCTTTGGATTAAGGTGAGTGAATGTTTATATCAATATTTTGTTAAACTTATTCTTTTTTTATACAATGGTCTATATATGTACCAACGCTGTTTGAGGGACACGACTGTCGGGGTCTTGTAGTAGCGTACGGAAGACCGAAACGGCACTGCTGGATGGTCTAGGATATTGTCTTTAACCTTCACTTTGTAACGTATGCATTTTTCCCAGTTTCCCATTTATTTATACTTACTGTAATTTACTGTTATGATATTCTCGATCATTTTCAAAGTTTCCAATATTTAATTACAAGCGTTACCTTTTTTGGAAAAATTGTCATTGGAATTGGTTAAGTGTACGTTAATACCGATATTTTGTTGAATTTGTTTTTGTATAATGCGATTGTCTGTACTCGAACGTACGCTGCAGCAACGACACGACTGGAGTGTTATTCTAGTTGCGTACGGTAGATCTGAGAGACAATACTCTATGGTCATTGTTAATATGATTAACCATATTAATGTACCGTAAGAATTCTTTCTCAGTTTTCTATTAACATCTACATACTCTAACTTATAGTTGTGACATTTACGATTTTTTTCATAATTTCCAGGCTTTCATTACAAAAATTGTATTAATGAGGAAACTTGTCTATTGAATGAGTTGAGTGTAGGTTTATAACATTATTTTATTATACTTATAGTTATTGTATATGATTTGCTGTATAAGTACCTACACTACCGATACTACACGATAGAAGTTATTTTGTATTTGCATTCAACAGGTCGAAGCGACACTACTAGTTGTTCCTCGTTAATTTCATAACCTGGAATATGTGTCGTAAGCATTTTATTCCAGCCATCCATTTATTAACTCATACTGCAATTTACTTTTACGATATCTTCGACTTGTTTCATAACTTCCAGTTTTTAAGTTCAAAGACTGTATTTTTTAGGAAAAGTGTCTATGGAATTCGTTGGGTTTACATTTATGACAGTATTGATTTATGCTTCATCTTATTTTATATGATTCTCGGTATTCGTACCTCGCTTACAGCAGGACAGGAGTGGAGTGGTTTTGTATCGGTATATCGGAGCGACACTACTCTATGAGCTTCATTAATTTCTTCAACCATAATATTGTACCGTATGGATCTCTTCACAATCTTCCATTTATTTATTCATGCTGTATATTACGGTTATGCTATTTTCGATTTTTTCATAATTTCCAGTTTTTAATATAAAAAAATATAGTTTCTAGGAAAAGTGTCATTGGAATTAGTACATTGTACTTTTATGGCAATATTATCTCAAACTTACTGTTATTTTATTCAAATGTCTGTAATTCGTATCTACGCTTCCCGAGCTACACGACAGGAGTGGTCTTACAGTTGCCTTTGGTACATCGGAGCGGCACTATGGACAGTCATGATTAATTCCTTCATCCTTCATTTTGTACTATATGCACTTCTTCGCAGTCTACCCTTATGTTATACATATTGCAATTGACTGCAACGATACTTTCGATTTTTCTCATAATTTCCAGTTTTTAATTTCAAAAAACGTATTTCTTAGTAAAAGTGCCTCTGGAAATGGTAGAGTGTACGTTTATGACATTATTTTGTTAAACTTACTGTTGTCATATACGGTTGTCTGTATACGTACCTATGCTACCTGCGTGACATGACTGGAGTGGCCTTGCAGTTGCCAAGGGCATATCGGACCGACTCTATAGTATTAATTGTTAATTTCTCTAACCTTAATATTGTGCCGAATGCATTCTACGATATTCACTATTTATTACTACATTCTGTGATCTACTGTTGTGATATATCCGATTTATTCGAACCCATCAATTTTTTATTTCAGAAATTGTATTTTTTAGGAGAAGGGAAAATATCACAGCAGAACTTACAGTATGAGCAAAAGGATGAAAAACTGCGAAAAAATTGTTACTATACAATATCAAGGTTAAAAACATCATCGAAGGCCATCCAGTAATGTCGCTCCGATCTGCCGTCCGCAACTGCTATGTCGCTACAGCCGTGTCTTTCCGGAAGCATAGGTGCGCATTCAGGCAACCGTATGAAATAACAGTAAGTATAGCATAATATTATCATAATCGTACAATAAACTAATTCCAATGATACTTTTAATAAGAAATACAATATTTTGTATAAAAATTGGAAAAATCGGAGGAAATTAAGGATATCGTAAAAGTAAATTACCGTATTTCTAAATGAACAGAGAATTGCGAAAGACTGAATTAGGTACAACATTGTTACTAAGGGAATTAATGACGACCATCCAGTTTCGCCGCTTCTATCTGCCGTATGCACCTACAGGACCAGTCCAGCCGTGTCACTCCGGAAACGTATGTATATTTACAGACTATCATATGAAATAACAACAAATTTATCGAAATATTTTCATAAACGTGCATTCATCTATTTCCAAGGACACCATACCTATAAAATACAATTTTTGATGCTAAAAATTTGAAATATTGAATAGAAACGAAACTATTATAGCAGTAAATGACATTATGTCGAAATAAATAGAAAACAGCGAAGGAGTGCATACGGCACAATGTCAAGGTTAAATAAGTTAACCAATACCTTGTAGTAGTCTCGCGTCTATCCACCGTACGCAGCTACTTGCCAGCTTCAGGTGTGTCGCTCTGGAAGCGTAGGTACGTATACAGACAATCATCTACAAAAACCATAAATATAACGAAACTATGTTGTAATCGTACACGTAACTATTTTCACGGTCACCTTTACTAAGAAATACAAGTTTCTGAAATTACTAACTGCAAATTATGGAAGAAATCGTAGATATCCGAAGTGAAAATTGCAAGATGTACATATAAATGGAAGTCTGGGATGAAATCCACACGGAACCAAATCAGAGTTAATGAAACTGACGAAGATCATCCAGCAGTGCGTTTCCGACATACCGAAGGCGACTGCATCTCCAGTCCATTCGTGTCGCTTCGGATGCGTAGGTACGTATACAGACAATAATATAAAATAACAATAACTTTAACAAAATAATGTCATAATCGAGCACTGAACTAGTTCCAAAGACACTTGTATTCAGAAATATAATTTTCTCAACTAACAATAGACAATTTCGAAAAAAATTGTAATGACCATAATAGTAATCTGGAGTACATGTATATAAATATAAAAATGAGAAAGTATTGCTTGCGGTTCATAATCATGTCTTAAGAAATTGACGGAGATCATACAATAGTGATGCCAGATCTGCCGTACCATCATTCACTGCTCGAATATTATAGCAGGAAGTCAAGCCATTGAAGAACATTACCCATTCGTATACAGTCCATCTTTTTACCGTAGGCCATTCCTTCCGAGAAGCAAGCCCCCCTTATTGAGGGCATTACTTCGTGTTCCGGGAAGAAAATTAGTAGAAACTTTAGTGACGGGCAGCTTAATTTCGTGTACGCATTAGAAGATCGGAAGACAGACTGATCATGAACATTATCGCTCCTTTTGAGAGTGGAACGGACATGTGAATAACTTCAACTATCCCGTGATTCCGAGAGTCAACCCAGGAAATCCGAGAAGTAAGTCCTCTAAACAGAATTGGGAGTAGTCACTTTATTTGGCAGTTTGAATATTAATATAGAGCTTGAAGCTGTTTGAGAGCGTTACCAATTGGTATAATGTCAAACGTCTTAGCGACGACCTTACCCACCGAAAAACTAACCCGCTGCATCGAGAGTGTACTGTCGCGATCAGAGTTACAAAATAGTTTATATTCCAGCGGCTGGTTCCTTAATTTCAGATACAAATAAGCGGATCGAGCGCCAAACCGTTGGAGAACGTCACCAACTGGTATAGAGTCAAACGCTTCACCGAAGACCGTACCCACCGAAAACCGACCCCGCTTCATCGAGAGTATAACTTCGTTTTCGGCTGATCAAATTTGGGAACATTTAAGTGACGTGGACCTTAATATCGTTATGAATAAGAAAGTAGATGGTCAAACCGTTCGCGATTGTTTCCACTTCCTCTGAGAGACGAACGGCTGTGTCAATAGCATCACTAATACTTGCGATTCCGAGAGTCAAGCCTGGTATTCCTGGAGAAAATATGCTGAACAGTATAAGCAATGGTCACCTTTTTTCACGATATGAATATTAAAGTAGAGCGTCAAACCGTTTGAGAACGTTACCAAATGATATAAAGGCAAGCGCCCTACCGAAGGCCGAACCTTGCGAGGACCTAACCCGCTGCATCGATAGTATACATTCCTGATCAGAGATACAAATTAGTATACATGTTAGTAACCGGCACCTTAATTTCATGTATGAACTAGAAGATCGAATGTCATGCAGTTCCAGATCGTTGCCACCTTCTGTGAGAGGCGAACTGCTAACTCGATAACTTCACCTATCCTTCAATTCCGAGAGTCAAACCAGGTATTCCTGGAGTAAAACAGCTGAATAGTATTGGCAATAAACACCTAAA
Source organism: Lasioglossum baleicum (assembly GCF_051020765.1). NCBI lineage: Eukaryota > Metazoa > Arthropoda > Insecta > Hymenoptera > Halictidae > Lasioglossum > Lasioglossum baleicum. The sequence goes on along the minus strand of NW_027470823.1, from coordinate 18,562 downwards.
TTCACGGTTTGAACATTAATGCAGAGCGTCAGTCTGTTTTAGAATGTTACCAATTGGTATGAAGTAAAACGTTTACCGGAGGCGTTACCTTCCGCGTGTCTCACCGGCTTCATTGAGAGTATAACTTCGTCTTCAGGACAAGAAGTAAGTCTTCATTTCAGGGGCGGCCACCTTATCTTCATGTATGAATTAGAAGATAGAGGGTCATACCGTTCGATAACGTTACCACCTTCTGTGCAGGACGAACGGCATGGTCAACAACTTCACCAATCATGTGATGCTGAGAGTGAAACCAGGTAATCCAATAGGGAGTCTGCTAAAGAGTATTGACAATTGACACCTTAATTCACAGATTGAATATTATAGTAGTATGTCGAACTGTCGGCAAACATTACCAATTCGTATTAAGTCATTCCTTTTATCGAATACCCTTCCTCCCCAGAACCTAACACGCTGTAGCGAGTGTCTCGCTTATTATTCACGGTAACAAATTTGTGGACATGTTAGCGAACGGACACGACATTCATGTGTATAAATATCAACGTCGAGTATCAAAGCGTTTGTGAACGTTACCACCACCCTTGAGCGTTGCACAGCTAAGTCAATAGCTTCACAAATCCTGTGATTCCGAAAGTCAAACCAGATATTCCGGGAGTAAATGCGCTGGACATTATTGGCAATAGACAGCTTATTTCACGGCACGAATATGAAGTTAGAGCGTCAGACGGTTATAGAGCTTCACCTTTTAGTTTAGAGTCAAACTTTTTACCGTAGACCATACCTTCCGAGAAGCCCAACCCGCTGAAGCAAGTGTCTTGCTCAGTGTTCAAGGTAGCAAATTACTAACATTTACTCCCGGAATATATAGCTTGCCTCTTCAAATATTGGAATACGGCAGGCTATCGACTTAGCCGTTCGAATCCGAAAGAATGTGGTAACGTTCTAGAGTAGTTTGACTTTCGATTTTGCTATTCAGACACGAAAATAATGTCTCCGTCAGCTATAATAACTACTATTTTGTTTCCGTGTGCACTAAGCAAGACACTCGCTAGTTCGGTGTTCGTTCTAGGTCAATATGTTATTCGATAAAAGGTTTGACTTTATACCAGTTGGTATCGTACTCGATCGGTTTGACGCTCAACTTTTATATCCATACAAAGAATTAGTGTGCCTATTGCCAATTATGTTCTCCGGATTTTCCACAGGAATGCCTTGTTTGACTCTCGTAATCACGAGATAGGTGAAGCTACTGATTTAGACGTTCGACTCTCAATGACGGTGGCAACGTTCTCGAACGTTTTGACCCCGAACTTTGTAATTCATACGAGAAATTATGGTGCCCGTCACTAAAGTGCACACTAATTTACTTTGGCGAACGCGGTGTTATATTCTCGGTACAGCGGCTTATATTCATCGCAAGTAAGGCTTTCAAGAGAAAGTTTGACCCGATACAAATTGGTAACGGTCTCCAATAGGTTACCGATCTACTTTAATATTGAAGCCCTAAAATAAGGCGTCTAATGCCAAGAATGCTTTGCAGATTTTCTCCCGTTATACCTTGTTTGACTCGCACTATCAAATTTTAGATGAAGATAATGACTTAGCTGAGCAACACTCAGAAGAGCTAGTATCGTTATCAGGGGGCATGACGATCGATCTTCGCTTTCATGCACGAAATTGAGGTGCCCGTCACTGACCTGTGAAGTTCCTCTAAACACGACGTCATACTCACGATACAGCAAGATAGGCTTTGGAGGGTGAGGTTTTCTGTTAAAATTTTGACTTTAAACAAATTTGTAACCTTCACAGAGGGATAGACGCTCTACATTAACAATCATACCGTGTGTTGCGGTGTCTACAGCCAATACTGTTCAGAGCATTTACTCCCGGAATACGTGATTTGGTTCTCCGAATCACAGAGATACGTGAAGCTATTGACCTAGCCGTTCCGCTCGCAAAGAATGTGGTTCCGATCTCTCACGATTTGACTCTGGATCTTCTAATTTATACATGAAATTAAGTAACCCGTCACTCAAAAGTATAATAAATTGCTTCTCTGAACACGACGATGTACCCTCGACACAGCGGGTTAGCTTCCCGAAATTTAAGGCCTTCATTGAAAGGGTTGACTCTATTACTGTACGAAACGTTCTTCGACGGTTTGACTCTCCACTTCATTATTCCTTCCGTGAATTGAGGTGACTATTGCCAAAACTGTTCAACGCATTTACTCCCGCAATATATGGTTTGACTCTCGGAATAACAGGGTAGGTGAATCTATTGGAATTGCTGTGCGACTCTCAGGAATGGTGGTAACGATGTGCACCTGTTTGACCATCGACCTTCTAATTCATGGATGAAATGAAGGTTCCCGTCCTGTAAATGTATACTATTGTTCTCCCCTGAACACGAAGTTATACTCTCGATGAAGCCGGTGAGGTTCGCAGAAGGCAAGGCCTTCAGTATAACATTTGACTTTACACCAATTGGTAACGGTCTCAAACGGTTCTACGCACATCTTGACTATTCAAACCGTGAATTAAGGTGTTTATTGCCAAAACTCTTCAGCGGACTTACTACCGGAATACCTGGCTTGACTCTCGATATTGAAGGATAGATGATGTTATCGACTTAGCCGTTCGCCTCTCACAGTAGGTGGCAACGTTCCCGAGAGGTTTGACCACCGATAATCTAATTCGTACATGAAGTTACCATGCCCGTGACTGAAATGAATACTAATTTTCTTCTGTGAACTCGGACTTACTCTCTAAATGCGGCAGGTAGGGTTCGCGGAAGCTAAGGCCTTCGATAACTCGTTTGACCTTATACCAATTGGTATGAACTCAAAACGTTTTACGCTCTAGAGTAATATTCGAACCGCGAAATAAAGTATCTATTGCCAGAACTCTTCAGCGGACTTTCTTCCGGAATATCTGGCGTCACTCTCGGAACCACAGGACAGGTGAAGATATGGTGATATATGTGCGATTTCACAAGGAAGGTGGATAGACATTCAATCGTCTAACTCATACTTAAGAATAAGGTGTGCTTCTGCTATAATGCCTACTCATTTGCTTCCGTGAGCATGACACTCGCTACAGCGGCTTATGTCCTCGGAAGATAAGGTATGCGATAAAGTGTGTGACGTTATACCAATTCGGAATGTCGTAAATCAGTGAGTCTCTCGACTTTAATATCTATAACGGGAATTAAGGTGTCCGTATCCAATAGTGTACAGCGGAATGACTCCCGGAATATCTTGTTCAACTCACGGAATCACAGGATACGTGAAGCTATTTACTTTGCCGTCCGTCTTTAACAGAAGGTGGTAACGTCCTCGAACTGTTAGACCACCGATCTTGTAATTCATGCATGAACTCATGGTGCTCGTCGCTAAAATGAACAGTAATTCGAACCTCTGAACACGATGTTACATTTTAGGTACAGCGGGTTAGTTTTTCAGAGGGTAAGATCTTCGGTAATACGTTTGACTTTCCAGCAGATGGTATTGTTCTCAATCAAATTGACGCTCTACTTTAATATGCAAACCCTGAATTGAAGTGTCTGATACCAATACAGTTCAGCGGATTTACATCAGGAATATCTGATACGATTCTCGGAATCGCCCGGTAGGAGAAGCTCTCGGAAGGATTGGGTAAAAGGAATGACTGTATACCAGTTGGCCATATTCTCCGACGGTTGGTCTATCAACCGTAATATTCATGTCCTGATGTAAGGTGTCTTTCGCCAATACTGTTCAGTGGATTTACTTCCGTATTACCTGATATGGCTCGTCGAATCCCTGGATCGGTGAAGCGATTGATTAAGCCGTCCGTCTTACACAGAAGGTGGTAACGTCCACGAACGGTTCGACACTCTACCTTCTGATTCCTGCTGGAAGTTACGGTGATCGTCACAAGAATGTATACTAGTTCCTCCCATCTAACAACACCTTATTCCTTCGATGCAATAGGTAAGATCATCTGGGGATAAGATCTTGAGTATACCGTTTGATTTTATGAAAATTGGTATCGCTGGCAAAAATTTTTGTGCTCTACTTTAATATTCAATCCGTGAATTAAGGTGTCTAATGCCAATACTGCACTGCGGCTTTACTCACGGACTACCTGGTTTGACCCCCGGAATTACAGGATAGGTGAAGCTACTGACCATGCCGTCCGACTCTCAGAGTGTGTGGTAATGTTCTCGATCGGTTTGACCACCGATATTCTAATTCATACGTCAAATTTAAGGTGCCTACACTAAAATGTACAGTAATTTCTTTTTCTGAACGCGGAATTATACTTCAGATACAGCGGGTTATCATCTGGTGCGGTAAAGATTTCGGTAAAATGTTTGACTCTGTAGAAATTCGTAACGTTCGCAAACGGTTTGACCTGCCACTTTAATATTCATACCGTGAATTATGGTGTCTATTGCTAATACAGCTCAGCGCATTTACTCCCGGAATACCTGGTTTTACTCTCGGAATCGTAGGATAAGTGAAGCAATAGACTTAGCCGTTCGACCTTCAAAGATGGTGGTAACTTTCGCACACTCGATCTTCTGTTTTATACATGAAATGAAGTTGAACATCACAAAAATGTATGCTAAGTCGTTCCTTTGAACACGCTCCTGTACTGTCGACAAAGCGGGTTAGCTTTTCAGAGGGTAAGGTCGTAGCTAAATCGTTTGTCATTATACCAATTGGTAACGCTATCAAACAGTTTGACGCTCAATATTAATATTCAAACTGCGAAATATGGTGTCTACTCCCAATTCTGTTTAGAGGACTTACTTCTCGGTTTTTCTGGGTTGACCCTCGGAATCATGGGATAGGTGAAGTTATTCACTAGGCCGTTCCACTCTCAAAGGGGGCGGTAATGCATACACGGAACTAAGGTGCCCGTCACTAAAATACATACTAATTTGCTTCTTGGGACACAGAGTAATGCCCTCAATAAAGCGGGCTTGCTTGTCGGAAGGAATGGCCTACGGTAAAAAGTTAGGCTGTATATGAATGGGTAAAGTTCTACAATGCATTAACCTCCTGCTATAATATTCGAACAGTTAATGATGGTACGGCAGATCGAGCAACACTACTGAATGGTTTCCGTTACTTTCTTAAGACATGATTTTGAACCGCAAGTAATTCTTTCTTATTTTAATATTTATATACAAATACTGCAATTTACTGTTATGGTCATTACAATTTTTTTCGAAATTTTCTATTGATAGTTGAAAAAATTGTATTTCTGAACACAAGTGTCTTTGGAACTAGTTCAGTGCACGTTTAGGACATTATTTTGTTAAACTTAGTTTTATGTTACATGATTGCCTGTATACGTAGCTACGCTTCGGGCGCGGTACGGTTGCAGTGGCCATGCAGTTTGGTACGGCATATTGGAGCAGCATACTGGATTGTCCTCCTTAATTTCTGTAACCCATGATTTCAAACTGTATGCATTTTTCCCAATTTGTCCATTCATTTTATACGTTCTTTAATTTACTGTAATCATATCTTCGATTTATTCTTTTATAATTTTCAATTTCTATTGTGAGAAATTGTATTTCCTGGTAAATCTGCCTTTGGAAATAGGTGAGTGTACGCTTATGGCATTATTTTGCTAACTAACTGTTATTGTGGATGATTGTCTGTGTACGTTCCTAAGCTAACGGAACAACACGACTAGAGTGAACTTGCAGTTGCGTTCGGTACATTGTAGCGAAACGACTGAATGATTATCGTTAATTTCCCCAACCGCGATATTGTATCGTATGCACTTTTTCCCATTTTTCCATTTATTAGTACAAGCTGCAATGTAGTGTTATGATATTTTCGATATTCTTCGCAATATTCAATTTGCATTTTTGAAAATTGTATTTCTGAATACAAGTGTCTTTGGAACTAGTTTAGTGCACGTTTATGACATTATTTTGTTAAACTTATTGTTATTTTATATGACAGTCTGTAAATGTACTTACGTTTCCAGAGTGACACGGCTGGACTGGTCTTATAATTGCGTACGGCAGATCGGAGCGGCATATTGGATGACATTCGTTAATTTCTGTAACCATGATTTTACTCCGTATGAATTTTTTACCAATTTTTTCATTTATGTATGCATTCTGTTATTTACTGTTATGATATTTTCCATTTTCGTCAAAACTAGAAAGCTTTACTTTATAAATTGCATTTGTTCAGGAAATGTGCTGTGTGAGTTAGAGGAGTTCACTATTATGTCAATATGTTGCAAAACACATTGCTATGTTATATCACGGTCTATATACGTACCTACGTTTCCGGAGCGACGCGACTGGAGTGGTCTTGTAGTCGCGTACGGCAGATCGAAGCGGCACTACTGGATGGTCTTCGACAATGTTTTTAACCTTGATGTTGTACAGTAAGAATTTTTTCCCCAGTTTTTCATCCTTTTGTACGTACTGTAAGTTACAGCTGTGATATTTTCACTTCTCCTAAAAAATACAATTTCTGAAATAAAAAATTGGAGGGTTCGAATAAAATTGAAAATATCAAAGCAGTAGATCACAGAATGTTGTAATAAATAGTGAATATCGCAAGAATGCATTCGTCACAATATCAAGGTTAGAGAAGTTAACCAAGGAAACACCGTAGCATCGGTCCGATATGCCGAACGCACCTGCAAGACGATAACAGGCGCGTCGCTCCGGAGTCGTATGTACGTATAAAGACAATTATGTAAAATAAGAATAAGTTTCATCATATTATTTGCATAACTGTACACTCGACTAAATCCAAAGACACTTTCACTGATAAATACAATTTTTTGAACCATAAATTGAAAATTTTGAAAAGAATTGGAGATAACATAACAGTAAATTGCAGTATGTAGACATAAACAGAATACAGAGAAATAATGCACACGGTATAATATCAAGATCAAATAAATTATCAAAGCCCGTACAGCACAGTCGGTCCGATATTCCGAACGCAACTGCATGACAACTCCACCCGTGTCGGTACGTACACGCAAAATCGTTTATAATAACAACAAATATAGAAAACTGAAGACATAAACGTACACTCAACTGATTCCGAAGACACTTTTCATAAAGAGTACAGTGATTGATGTTAAAAATTGGCAATTTTGGAAAAATTCGTAAGTATTAATACAGTATATTACAGTATATATAATCAAATGGAAGAATGCGAAGGAATGCGTACGGTAGTATATCATGGTTAAAGAAATTAACGTAGACCATACTGCATTTGTCGCTCCGACCTAGCGAAAGCAACAACAAGACGAATCCACTGCTGTCGCTCCGGCAGCGTAGGTTCATATGGAGACAATAATATATAATAACTAACTATTAAACAACATATTGACATTAGCGTACACTCATCAAGTTCCATAGGCACCATTCATAAAATGTACAATGATTAACATTAGATATTGGGAATTTTCAAAATATCAAAAGAATCGAAACGGTAAATTACTGTATGTACTAATAAGTTGAAAATCGTGAAAGAATGCAAGTGGTACAATATCAAGGTTAAAAAAATGATCATATGCCAAAGAGCAGTGTCGCTCCGATCTAGTGAAAGCACCTACAAGACCAGTCCAGCCGTGTCACTCCGGAAACGTAAGTACATTTACAGACTATCATATAAAATAACAACAAATTTATAGAAATATTTTCATAAAAGAGCACTCTACTATTTCCAAGGACACTTTTCCTATAAAATACAATTTCTGGTGTTAAAAATTTGAAATTTTGAAAGTAATCGAAAATATTATAACAGTGAATTATATTATGTCGAAATAAATGGGAAACAGCGAAAGACTGCATACGGTACAATATCAAGCTATAGAAATTAACCAATACCATATAGTAGTCTCGATCTACTATCTACCGTACGCAACTACTTGCGCGCTCCAGTCGAGTCGCTCTGGAAGCGTTGGTCCGCATTCAGACAATCGTATAAAATAACAACAAGTTTAACAAAATGGTGTCACGAACGTGCACTGAACTATTCTCAAAGACACTAGTATAAAGAAAATCAATTTTTTCAACTAACAATTGACAATTTCGAAAAAAATTGTAATCACCATAACAGTAAATTGCAGTATTTGCATATAAATATAAAATTGGGAAAGGCGTGCATGCGGTTCAAAGTCAAGTCTTATGAAATTATCGGTGACCATACAGGAGTGTTCTACCGATCTACCGTACGATCATTAACTGTATAAATAATAAAGCAGGGCGTGAAGCCGTTGTAGAACTTTATCCATTCGTATACAGACTAACTCTTTACGGTAGGCCATTCCTTCCGAGACGCCAACCCGCTATATTGAGGGTATTACTTCGTGATGAGAGCAACATATTCGTAGACATTTTAGCAGACAGACGGCTTAATTTCGTGCATGAAGTAGAAGATCGATTGTCAATCCGTTCGAGAACGTTACCACCTTCTTTGAAGATTGAACGTCTATGACAATAGCTGCACCTATCATGTGATTCCGAAAGTCAAACCAGGTATTCCGAGAGTTTATCCGCTGAACAGTATTTGGCAATAGACACCATAATTTACTGTTTGTATACTAAATTAGAGTGTCGATTCATCTGAGATGGTTACTAATTGGTATAAAGTCAAACTCAACTTCGCATACCTTACCTTTCGAGAACATGAAGGGCAGCATCATGATTATAATATCCTGTTCAGGGAAGCAAATGAGTGTACACTTTATTGACGGCACTATAAATTCATGTATGCATTAGAAGATTAAGTGTCAAGCCGTTTGATAACGATATCACCTTCCTTGAATATCGCACATCTAAGTCAATAGTCGCACCTACCCTATGATTCCGAGAGGCAAACCAAGTATGCCGGGAGTCAACTCGCTGTACACTATTGGTAATTGATAACATTATGAATGGTATGGTTATTACAGTAGTGCGCGAAACTGTTTGAGAGCGTTACCAATTTGCATAAAGTCAAACGTTTTACCGAAGACCTTACGCTCCGAAAAATCAACCGGCTGTATCGAGAGTATAACTTTGTGTTCAGAGAAAGATATTAATATTCACTTGAATGACGGGCACGTTATCTTCATGTATGAATTGGAAGATCGATGGTGAACCCGTTCGAGAACGTTGCAACCTTCTGTTAGAGACGAACGGCTGAGTGTATAGCATCACCTACCCAGTCTATTGCGCGAGTTGAACCAGGTATTCCGGGAGTAAATCCGTTGAACAGTATTGGGAATAGATGCCGTAATTCACATATTGAATATTATAATATAGCGTCACACCCTTTGAGATCGATACCAATTATTATAAAGGCAGACGCTTTACTAAAGGAGCTACCTGCCGCGAATATCACCCGCCTCATATAGAATACATCTTCGTGTTCCGATAAAGAAGATAGTATCCATTTCAGTGGCGGGCACATTAACATCATGAATGAATTAGAAAATCGAGCGTTAAGCCAATCGATAACGTTGCCACCTTCGGTGAGAGACGATCGACTAAGAGAACAGCTTCAGCTATCCAGAGATTCCGAGAGTCAAGCTAGGTATACCAGGAGTAAATACGCTGAACAGTTTTGGCAAAAGGCACATTAATTCACGCTATGAATAGTAAGGCATACCGCTATACCGTTGCAGAACGTTAGCTAATGCTATTGAGTCAAACACTATGCCGAAGTGTTAAGGTAACCGTCGCTAAAATTTCTACTAATTTGTAACGCTGAACACAAAGTTACACCCTCGATGCAGCGGATGATGTGCTCTGCAGGTATGGTATCAGGTAAATAGTATGTCGTTATGCCCATTGGTAACGTTCTCAAACGGATTTACGTTCCAATTTAATATTCATACCGTGATATAAGGTGTCTATTGTCAATACCGTTCTGCGAATTTACTCCTGGAATGCAAGGTTTGACTCTCGGAATCACAAAAGTATGTCAAGCTATTGTCTCAGCCTTTCGACTTTCAAAGAAGGTGGTAACGATATGGAACAGATAGATGGTAGATCTTCGAATTCCTACACGATGTTAAGGTGCCCGTCACTTAAATGTATACGAATTTGATTCCCAGACTACGAAGTTATACTCTCGATACCGCGGATTAGGAACTCGCATTGTAAAGCATTCGGTAAAGCGTTTGACTTTATAGCAATTGGTATCGTTCTCAAATGGTTTGACGTTCTATTTTAATTTTCAAATCGTGAACTAAGGTGTCTATTGCCAATACCGTTCAGCGGATTTACTGAGGGAATGCCTGGTATGACTTCGCAATAGCAGGATAGCTGAAGCTATTGACTTATCCGTTCGAACCTCAAAGAAGGTGGTAACGTTCTCGAACGGTTTGACACTCGACCTTTTAATTAATACATGAAGATAGGGTGCCCGTCACTAAAATGTATACTAATGCGTTTCTCTAAGCACGATGTTATACTCTCGATACGGCGGGTTAGCATCGCGGATGGGAAGCGCTTCTGTGAAATGTTTGACACTATAGCAATGAGTAACGATCTACAACGGTTTCTGTCTGTACTAAAATATTTTTACCGTGAAACAGAGTTTATAAGGCCAATACTGCACAGCAGATCTACTCCCGCAATACCTGGTTTCACTCGCAGCATCACAGGATAGGTGAAACTATTGACATATCTTTTCGACTTTCAATGAATGCTGCAACGTTCCCGAACAGCTGGATACTTTATCTTCTAACACATACATGCAATGAAGGTGCGCAGCACTAAAATATGTACTAATTTTGTTCCTCCGAACACGATGTTTTATTCTCGATACAGCTGGTTAGGCATCTCGGAAGGTAAGGCCGTCGGTAAGTATTATGGCTATATACAAATTTTTATCGCTGTCAACCGGTTTGACGCGGCATTTTAAAATTCAAACCGTAATTTAAGTGTTCTATTGTCATCACTTGTCATCTGATTTACTACCAGAATACCTGGTTTGGCACTCGAAATTATAGGATAGGTGAGGCTACTGACTCAGCCGTTCGAATCCCAAAGAAGGTGGTCACGTTCACCAACGGCTTAACCATCGATTTTCCATTTCATACATGGAATCTAGGTGCCCGTCACTGATACGTATACTAATGCCTTTTTCTGAACACGAAGATATACTTTCGATGCAGCGAGTTTGGATCTCGGAATGTAAAGATATCGGTAAATGTTTCTGTCTGTGCCAATACGTAACGGTCTACAGCAACTCGACTTTGCACTTTCACATTGAATCCCTGAATTAAAAGTGTCCACTACCAGTACTGTTTAGCGATATTTACCCCCGGAATACCTGGTTTGACTCCCGGAATCACAGGATATGCGAAGCTATTGATTTATCCGTTCGACTCTCACTGAAGATGGCAACGTTCTCTGGCGGATGAACACTCGATTTTCGAATTTATACATGATGTTAAGGTGACCGTCACTGAAATGGATACTAATTTCTTTCTGTGCTCACAAACTTATACTTTCAATGAAGCCGCTTAGGTTCGCGGAAGGTAAGGGCTATGGTGAAACGTTTGCCTTTATAGTAATTGGTAACGGCCTCAAACGGTGTGAAGCTGCATTTTAATATTCAAATCGAGAAACTAAGTTGTCTGTTGCCTATACTGTTCAGCGGATTTACTCCCGGAATAACTGGTATGACTCTAGGAATCTTAGAATAGGTGCAGCTATTGATTTAGCAGTTCGCCTCTCACAGAAGGTGGTAACGATTCCGAACGGTTTGACACCTGATCTTCTAATTCATACATGAAATTAATGTGTCCATCACTAAAATGTACAATAATCTGCATCTCTGAACGCGAAGGTACAACCTCGATACTGCGGGGTAGCTTCTCGAAAAGTAAGTCCTTCGGTAAAAAGTTTGACTATATAGCAATATGTAACGTTGCATAACCTCCTGACTCTGTACTTTAATATTTATACCCTGAAATTGCGTGCCTAATGCCAATACTGTGCGACGGGTATAGACGCGGATTGACTGGTTTGACCCTTGGAGGCGCAGTATAGGTGAAGCTGATAACTTAACCGTTCGACCTTTGATGAAAGTGATAACGTCCATGGAATGCTTTACGCATGATATTTCTATTCGTATATGTAGAAAAGGTGCCCGTCATGCAAATGTATACTAATACTTTCTCTAAATACGAAGATGAACTCTAGGTGCAGCGGGTTAGGTTCTCAGAAGGTATGGTATTCGGAAGAAGAAGTTCTTTACAACGATCGGTTATGTTCACCATGGGTTTGACGCTCCAAATTAATATATATGCCGTTGATTGATATGGGATATTGCCAATAGTATTCAGCGGAATTACTCCCAGAAAACCTGGTTTGTCTCTAGGATTCACGGGATAAGTGAAACAATTGACATAGCTGTGCGATTGTCTACGGAGGTGGTAACATTCTGAAAAGTATTGACCTTCGATCTTCTAATTCATGCATGTAATAAATGTGACCTTCTACAAAATGTAAACTAATATGTTTCTCCGAATACGAAATTATGCTCTAGAACCAGCGGGTTAGCTTCTCGGGTAGTTAGGTATTCTGTAAGTAGAATGACTTTATACCAGTTAGTTCCGTTCTTCGACGGTATGAAGGCCTGCTTTAATATTGAAACCGTGAATTAAGGTGTCGATTGCCAATTCTGTACCGCGCACTTGGTATGGAATACTTGCTCTGACTGTCGGAATCTCAGGATAGGTAATGCTATTGACTTAGCTGTTCGACCCTCAAATACGGTGGTAACGTTCTCGAATGATTTGACTCACGATTTTTCTAATCATACATGAAAATATGGTGTCCGTCTGCTAAAATGTCTGCTAATATGTTCCTGTGATCTCTACGGTAGACAACCGCTACAGAGAGTAGGATTCTCGGACGATAAGGTATTGGGTAAAAAGAGTGACTTTATAAAAATTGGTAATGTTTTCCGACAGTTGGAGTCTCATCCTTAATATTCATGTCGTGAATTAAGTTGTCTATTGCCAATACTGTTCAGCGAATTTAATCCCGGAATACTTGGCTTGACTCTTGGTAGGGCAGGATAGGTGAAGCTATTAACATAGCTGGGCGGCACTTAAAGAAGGTGGTAACGTTCCCCAACGGATGAACTCTCGATCTTCTCTTGCATACATCAGGATAAATTTTCCATCTCTTAAAGTGTCTAATAATTTGTTTCCGTGGTCACTAAGCAAGGCAATCGCTACAGCAAGATCAGTTCTAGGAAGGAGAGGTATTCGGCCAAATGAATGACTATATCCCATTTAGTATTGCTTTCCGACGATTTGACACTCTTCTTTTATACTTCAAGGGTGTATTAAGGTGTCTAGTGCGAATTATCTGCTTCGTATGTGCTCCTAGAGTACCTGGTTTGACTCTCGTACTCGCAGGATACGTGAAGTTATTGACGTTCCTATGCCACTCAAAAAGAGGGTAGTTACGTTCTCGAACAGTTTGATGGCGCTTTTGTTGCTCATACATGAAACTAAGGTGTCCATGTGCTAAAATATCTACAAATTTGTTTGCGTGAATATTAAGCAAGACACTACCTAGAGTGGGATAGGTTCACGGAAGGCATGGTTTCCGTAAAAAGTATGTCTCCATACCAATTATTAATGTTCTCTGAAGGTATGACATTTCAGATTAATATTTATAACATGAATTAGCGGGTCTATTGCAATTACTGTTCAGCGGACTGATTCCCGGGATAATTAGCTTGACTCTCCGAATCACCGGATAGGTAAAGCTACTGAATTAGCTGTGCGACTCTCAGAAAAGGTTACAACGCTTTCGCACGGATTGACTCGCGATATTCTTATCGATAGATGAAATTAAGTTGCGTGCCACTAAAATGAATAATAATTTGCTTCTCGAAAGACGAAATTATACACTCGATTCGGCGGATTATGTTCTCTGAACGTAAGGCCCACGGTAGAAATTTTGACTCTATACTAATAGGTAACAATCTGCATCCGTTTGACAATCGACTTTGATTTTCGAGCAGCTATTTAATGTGTCAATTGCCAATACTGTTCAGCGGATTTATTCTAGGAATACCTGGTATCCCTATCGGAAACACTGGGCATCTGAAGTTACTAACTTAGCAGTTCCCATCTCATAAATTCAAATTCATACGTCAATTTAAGGTGACGTGACTAAATTGTATACTAATGTGATTTAATAAACTCCAAGATATACTCTCGATACGGCGGGTTAGCATCTCGGTCGGTAAGGCATTCGGTGAAACGTTTGAGTTCATGGGAATTGTTACGTTCTCAAACAGTTGTGTCGCTGTATTTTAATATTCAATCCGCTAATTAAGGTATTTATTGGCAATAATGTACTTCGCATTTACTCGTGGAATATCTGGTTGGACTTGCGGAGTCACAGGATGAACGAAGCTATTGACTTAGTCGGGCGAATCTCAAGGAAGGTAGTAACATTCTGGATCTGTTTGAATCTCGATTTCGTTATTCTTAAATGAAAACTACTTGTCCGCCTCATAAAATTTACACTAATTTCTACCTATGCACATCATGTGATCCCCTCGATACTGGGCGTTAGGCTTTCGGAGGGTATGGCCATCCGAAAACGTTTGACTTTATACTAATTGGTAACATTATCATACGGATTGATGCTCTACATTAATATTCAAACCGCGATAAAATGTTCCCATGAAAAATAGTGTACAGCGCATTGACTCCGGGAATACCTGGTCTGTCCCTCGGAATCATTCGCAAAATCGAGCTATTGTCTTAGCTGTTGGGCTCTCATAAGATCTGCTATCGTACTACAAATGTTCGACTCTGGACTTCACTATTCGTACATGAAAAACAGTCGTCCGTCTGCCAAAATGTCTACTAATTTGTTTCAGTGAGCACAAAGCATGATACTCGCTACTGCGGGATAGGTTCTAGGAATGTAATGTATCTGGTAAATAGTCTGCCTTTGTACCAATTTGTTGTGTTCTCCAACGTCTTGACTCTCTACTTTAAATTTAAACCGCGATTTATCGCGTATATTGCCAGTACTGTAGAGTGCATTTAATCCCGTAATTCCTGGATCGGCTCTCGGACTCATAGGATAGACAAAGCAATTGACTTATACGTTCGACTCCGAAAGAAGTCGGCATCTTTCTCGACCGCATTGACACTATATTATCTAATTCGTGCATGAAATTAAGGTGCCCGTCACTAAAGTGTACACTAATGTGTTTCTCTGAAGACGAAGCAGTATTCCAGATACAGCGGGTTAGATTCTCGGAAGATAAGGTCTTCGGTAGAATGTATGTCTTCATACCAATGTGTAACGTCCTACAACGGTTTGACACTGTGCCCTAATACTCATACAATGTTTGAAGGTATGTTTTGCCAATCCTGTTCAGCACATTTACTCCCGGAACACCTGAATTGAATTTCGAAATCACAGGATAGGTGATGCTACTGGCGTAGCTGTTCAACTCTCAAGGAAAGTGGTACCGTGCTGGAACGGTTTGACATGCGGTCTTCTAAGCAATACATGAAATGATGGCGCCCATCGCTATAATGTATACTAGTGTGTTTCTCTGAAAACGAAGCCTATACTTTAGATGCAGCGGGTATGCTTCACGGCAGGTAAGGCCTTCGGTCATGAGGATGACTTCATACAAATATGTATTGTTCTAGAACAATTCGACACTGTACTCTCAAAAATTGTATACAATTTCGTACCTCTAAACACGGTGTTATAGTCTGGATGCAGCTGGTCAGTTTTTCGGATGGTAGGGAATTCTGTATGAAGTTTGTTCCTACACGAATACGTAATACATCCGCTTGACGGCCTTCGTTATAACTATTCCTATCAGTACCGGTCAAATGACCGTTTTTAAATTTTCAATTGGAATTTCTTACATTCAACGTGAGTGAATGGCCTTTAAACTTTACGACCTTTCTCCATATATATGTATGATACATTTTTTCAACATGCACTTATTTTTTTATTGCTTATTTTCTGAAAAATATTTGAAGTCTGTCTAACGTACCGTGACCGGTCATTTGACCGTTAGTATAATTTTTGCATCTTTGTAATAGTTTCTCTCTAAGACTCAATGCCAAAACTATAATGTCGTTACAAACGAAAGGTAATGTAGTTGTGGCACGATTTTATCCGAGAAACACCTTCCAGAAAATGGTTTACGGCACATCCAAGTGTTTACAGTTCTCGCTCGACTATCGGGTTAGCGTTGTTTATTTGCTTGATTGAAACCTGATATGGTCCAGACCCTCGAATGTTCTTACGCCATCTTATCTACGATGACATAAAATGACTTCTAAGTGAAGGAAATGTATAGACGTTTTCTCGCGAATTCAGATCAGTATAGTCTTGAGTCACGAACAGAGTGCATCGAAACGTGAAGTCACAAAGAGCATACTTGGCAGTCTTTTATTATTATTTCGTAATATTTTATATCGTGTTACGTGTTACAAGTGCAATTTTCAAAATAGTGAACAAGACTAATAATACGTCGCAGTAAGTTTCACATTTTATCTATTATTCATTTTCTTATCTCTATGATTTACATTTTCATATTTCAGTTTTTATTTTCTCCGTTGAATATTTACCCCAAAATGTCAAGACGATTGAGAAGTGCGAATGTATTATTAGCGAGAATAAATGATATCGATGCAAAATGTTCTGGTGATCATTAGGGAATTATGGATATGGAACATGACACTACGGAAAATTATGATCCATTTGAAACAGACACGAACACCTATGATAACGAAGAGAATATTTCGAACGTACGTAGACGACGAAAGAGAAGGAGATTGTTAGTTAGTTCTGATAGTGAGAATGAGGAAGAGGCAAGCGAAATTGCGATGGTCGGAAATGTTTGGCGGGAAGTAAAAATAGGGTCTACTCCTGGAAGAGCACCTGTTCATATTTTTAGGGAAACATCAGGCCCGACTGGGTACAGTAAACGTTATACTATGAAAGGCGAAGTTAGGACGGCATTTTCTGTGATAATTTATAAGAATATAATCGAACACATAAGAAAGTGCACAGAGGCAGAGGCATTTAGAGTTTTAGGATATAAATGGTAACAGTCTAATGCAACGTTATATGCATTTTTTGCAATAATGTATGCACGCGGCGCGTATGAGGCTAAGGATATAGATATATCACTTCTATACAATAGAAAGTGGAGCCCGCCTTCTTCCGCAAGTACTATGAGTAGACATGACTTTACGGAGATTATGATATTTATTCGATTTGACGACAGAAATCAACGAAACGAACGGTTACAAACCGATAAATTCGCTATGATTTCCGAGGTTCGGTACAAGTTTATTGACAACAGTCAAAATTGTTATTAACCAGATCCATATATTTCTATTGGCGAACGATTGTTTCCAATGAAAGCAAGGTGTAGATTTACTCAATACATGCCCAATAAACCGGACATATTTGGTCTAAAGTTTTGGTTAGTATCCGATGTACGTAGCAAATATATAATAAACGGCTTTCCATATTTGGGAAAACATGAAAGTAGAGAACGCTCAGTTCTTCTTGTAGAGTTTGTCACTATAAAATGAGCAGAACCGTATGTAGGATGTGGAAAAAATATAACCACAGACCACTTTTTTACAAGTCAACCTTTGGCAACAAAACTTTCCGCAAAAAAAACTACGATTGATGCCACAATTAGAGCAAATAGAAAAGAGCTACCAAGACTGGCAAAACTGTAGAACGGCGACATGGCACTTTCCTTAATCAAACTCTATCGCAGAAATAATCGTATGCTGACAATTTACTAAGCCAAACCAAGAAAAAAAGATCAAATGTTCAGTTCAATGCACAACTCCGTACAAGTTGAAGAAAATGACACCCGAACAGCGGTGACAATTCAATTCTATAATAGCGCCAAATTTATCGTAGATGTGACCGATCAAATGGCCAGAAATTATTCGGTAAAACCTAAATCTCGGATATGGCCTTTGCAAGTATTTTTTAATATCTTGGATTTAGCCGGGATAAATGCATGGGTGTTATATAAAGAAACTACGGGAGGAGAAGTTACAAGATCGGGATTTTTATTCCAATCCGCAGATGAACTTGCCATCGAATACCAACAAGAGCTCGGCAATGAAGATCAACCAAAACCCATCGCAAGTACAAATACAGGCTCCCGTTAACGGAAAAATTGTCAGATAAGGTATTGTAAACATAATAAGAGGTACAAAATCTGTCTAAAATGTAAAAAGTACCCATGCGAGAAATGTACAGTTGAGAAGCCCATTTGGAAAAATGCAACGAAAAAGAATAAAATGTTGATTATGTACTCTGGAATAAAATAAAATACATTTTTATACTGGTAAACTGGCTATTGGTCTGCATTCAATATTGAAAAATATAAGCTGTGAAAGACCGCTCATTTGACCGGCCGCGGTAGGAATAGGTACACGTGAATTGTCGGTAGGAATAGTGATAATACTCAAACCGTGAACTTAGGTATCTATTGCCTATACAGTACAGCGCATTTACTCTCGGAAAATCTGGTTTGACT
>NW_027470822.1:0-32352 GCF_051020765.1 Lasioglossum baleicum | reverse complement strand
TATCCTGTGGTTACGAGAGTCACACTAGGTATCCCAGGAGTGAATCCGCTTAACATTATTGACAAAAGACACCATAGTTCACGGTATGAATATTAAAGTAGAGCGTAAAACCGTTTGTGAACGTTACCAATTGGCATAACGACGCACTATTTACACGATACCTTACATTAGTAGAACATATCCCACTGTATCGAGGGTATAACTTCGTATTAAGCAAAACAAATTAGTAGACACTTTAGTCACGGCAACATAATCTAATGTATGAATTAGAAGGTCGAAGGTCAAGCCGATCAAGAACGTTGCGACCGTATGTGAGATACGAACGGCTAAGTCAATGGCTTCACGTATCCTGTGGTTCGCAGAGTCAAGCCTTGTATTCCGGAAGTAAGTCCGATGACGTGGTTTGGAAATAGACACCTCAATTCGAGGTGTGAACATTGCAGTAGACCGTCAATACGCTAGAGAGCGATACGAATTGCTATAAGGTCAATAGATTCACCGAAGGCCTTACCCTCCAAAAAAATAACCCGCTGTATCGAGAGTGTAACTTCGGTTCAGAGAAAGAAATTCGCATTCATTTTAGTGACGGGGACCTTCATTGCATTATGAACAAGAAGATCGAGCGTCAAACCATTCGAGAAAGTTACCGCCTTCTGTGAGGTTCGAACGGCTATCTCAATAGCTTCACCAATTTAGGGATTCGGATAGTCAATCCAGGATTTCCTGGAGTAAGTCCGCTGACCAGTACTGCCAATAGGCACTCTAATTCACGGTTTGAATAGAAAAGTAAAGCACCAAACCGTTTGAGACCAACCGTTAAACCTATACCTTTCATCTCATTTACTCCTGGTATACCTGATTTGCCTCTGGGAATCAAGGGATAGGTGCAGCAATTGACTTATAGGTATGATATTCAAGGAAGGTGATAACGTACTCTAACGGTTTGATACTCGATCTTCTTATTCATACATGAAATTTTGGTGCCCGCCATAAGAATGTTGTGTAATTTGTATCATTGAACACGGTGTTATACGCTCGATACAGCGGGTTAGAATCTCTGGAGGTCAGGCCTTCGGAAAACAGTTTGACTCTATACAAATACGTTACGTACTTCCGCGGTTTGACTCCCTACTTTAATGTTCACAGCGTGAATTAAAGTGCCTCCTGCCATAACTGTTCAGCGTATTTACTCCCAGAGTACCTGGTTTGACTCTTGTAACCACAGGATATGTGAAGCAATTGACTTAGCCGGTCGATACTCTACGAAGGCGGTAACTTTATCGAATGGATTGTCTCTCGTTTTTGTAGTTCATACATCGGACTACTATGCCCATCACTAAAATTTGAACATATGTGTTTCTCGCGACACGAAGTTATACTCTCGGTACGGCGGAATAGCTTCTCGGAAGAGGAAACTTTCGGTAACGGGTTTGACGCTATGCGAGGAGGCAACGTTTTTCAACGGCTTGACGACCTGCTTTAGCACTCATACCGAGAATTAACGTGTCTATTGAAAATACTTTTCTGCGAATTTACTGCTGTAATACGTGGCATGGCCATTGGAATCACAGGTTAGGTGTAGCTATTGACTTAGCCGATAGACTCACACAGAAGGTGGTAACGTTCCCTAAGCTTTGACACTCGATCTTCTAATTCATATAATAAAATGAGGTATGCCTCTGATATTAAATCTACTAATTCGTTCCTGTAAACCCAAAACAAGGCAATACGTACGGCGGCTTCCATTCTCGGAATGTAAGGTATAGGTTAGAAAGAATGACTTTCTACCAATTGGTAACGCTCTCAAACGGTTTGCCGCTCTGCTTTACTATCCAAACCGGGAATTAAGGTGACTACTGGCAATACTTGTGAGCGGATTTACACCAGGAATACTTGGTTTGACTTTCTTAACCACCAGGATGGGTGAAGCTATTGACTTGTCGCTTCGTATCTCACAGAAGGTAGTAACGTCCTCGAATAGTTTGACCCTCGATCTTCTAATCCATACAAGGAGTTATTGTGGCCGTCATTGATATGATCACTAACTTCTTTCTTTGAACACGAAGTCATACTCTCGATGAAGCCGGTGGAGATGTTGGAAGGTAAGGCCTTCTCTAATACGTTTGATATTATACCAGATGGTAACACTTCTAAAGTTTCGACGCTCTACTTTAATATATATACCGTGAAATAAGTTGTCAATTTCCAATACTGTTCAGCGGTTCCAGGAATACCTGGCGTTACTCTCGTAATCACACGGTAGATGAAGTTATTGGCTTAAACGTTCGACAGTAGAAGAAGGTGGTAACATTACCGAATGGTTTGACCATCGATCTTCTAATTCATACATGAAATTAAGGTGTTCGCCAATAAACTATATACCAATTTGTATCTCTGATCACGAAGTTATACTCTCGATGCAGCGGGATAGGTTCTCGTAAGGTAATGCCTTCGGTAAAAAGCTTGACTGCATAGGTAGCGTTCTACAATGGTTTAACTCAGTTCTTTAATATTTATATTGTGAAATGGTGTGTCTAATTCCAATAATGTACTGCTGGATAAGTTGCGGAATGCCTGGTCTGTCTCTGGGAATCGCAGGATAGGTAAAGCTACTGGCATATCTGTGAGACCATCAAAGGAGGTGGGAACGTTCTAGAACAGCTTGACCCTCGGTCTTCTTAGCCATACATGAAATAATGACGCCCACCTGTAAAATGTACACAAATGTGCTTCTATGAGCACGAAGTTATACTCTCGATACAGTGTTTTTGGTTCTCGGTTGGTGAGGTCTTTGGTAAACTGTTTAACAGTATCCCAATATGAAACGTTCTACAACGGTGTGACGTACTATATTAATATACAATCCGCGAATTAAGGTATCTATTGTGAATACAGTACAGTGCATTTAATCACGAAATACCTCGTTTAACTTTTGGAATCACTGGATGTATGAAGCTATAGACTTAGCCGTTCAAATCTCAAAGAATGTGGTAACTTTTTCGAACGGTCTGACGCTCGATCTCCATATTCGTAATGAAATTATGGTCCCGGTCACAAAAATGATCACTAATTTCTTCCTATGAACACGACGTTATACTCTCGGTTCTGAATAGTACCGTCTCCGACGGTTGGGCTATCGGTAGGATGTTTGACTCTATACCAATATCTAACGCTCTACAATGGCTTGACTAGCTGATTTTCTATTGAAAACGTGAACTAAGGCGTCTATTGCCAATACTAAACAGCGGATTCACTCCCGGAATAACTGATTAGGCCTTCTGAATTACAGGGTAAGTGAATGTATTGACTTAGCCGTTAGACTTCCAAAGGTAGAGGGAACGTTCTTCATGGATTTGAATCCAGATTATTTTATTCTTACATGAAAATAAGGTGTCCGCCTATTTATAAGTCTACTAATATGTATCCGTGTGAACTATGCATGATACTCGCTATTGCGGGGTAGGTTCATGGAAGGCAAGGTATCCGGTAAAAAGTTTGACTATATGACACATGGTAATGCTCTAGAACGGTTTGACGATCTACAGTAATATTCATACCGTGAACTGAGGTGTCACTTTCCAATACTTCTCAGCGGATACTCCTGTATTAGCTGATTTGACTATCGGAATAACAGGGTATGTGAAGCTAATGACTTACCGTTCCGCCCTCAAAGAAGGTAGGATCGTTCTAAAACGGGTTGACACTCAATAATTCTGATCATACGTGAAAATAAGGTGTGCTTCTGCTATAATGTCTACTAATTTGGTTCTGTGAACAATAAGTGAGACACTGACTACAGCGGGTTAGATACTCTTAAGGTAAGGTATTCGGTAAGAAGAATGACTTTATACGAATAAGTAATTTTCTCCGACGGTTCGACTATATACTTTAATACTCATACATTGAATTAAGGTATCTATTGCATATAATGTTCAGCGAATTTACTTGAGGAATACCTGGTTTAGCTCTAGAAATGACAGGAAGGGTGAAGCTATTGACTTCGCCGTTCGATTCAAAAAGAAGGTGGTAGGGTTCGCGATACTTTTGATACTCAATCTCCTACTTCATACATGAAATTAAGTTGCCCAGGCCGAAAATGTATACTAACTTGCTTCTATGAGCATGAAGTTATACTCTCGATACAGTGCGATACCCACTCAGAGGATAAGACGATGGAATTTATACCAATTGGTAGCGCTATCAAGCGAAATGACGCTCTAGATTAATATTCGAACCGCGAATTAAGGTATTCATTAGAACTAGTGTGCAGCGCATTGACTCCAAGAGTGCCTGGTCTGTCGCTCGGAACCACGGCCTAAATGCAGCTATTGGCTTCGCAGTTCGGCACTCAAAGATGCTAGGATCGATGGAGGACTGTTTGACTCTCTATCTCTCCATTCATACATGAAAATAAGGTGTCCGTCTGTTGAAATGGTTACTAATTTGATTCCGTGAGCGCTAAGCATGACACTCGCTTCTGGGGAAATGTTCCCGGAAGGTAAGACATTCGGTAAAAGAAATGAATTTATGCAAATTGGTTGAATTCTACGACGATTTGGCACTTACTTTAATATTCATACCGTGAGATAAGGTGTCTCTTGACAATATTGCGCTGGGAGTTTACTACCGGAACACCTAGTTTGACTCGCGGAATCTCTGGATACGTTAAGCGGTTCACTTAGCCGTTCATCTCTCAGCCAACCTAGTATAGTTCTGCAACGGTTTGACCCTCGATCTTCTAATTCATGCACGGAACAATTGTGCCGGATTCTAAAATGAGTACCAATGTGTTTCTCTGGACACGGAAGTTATACTCTCGATACGGCGCTTTTCCTTCTCGGGCGGTAAGGCTTTCGGTAAAACGTTAGACTTTATAGCAATTTGTAACGTTCACAAATGGTTTTACGCTCCACTTTAATATTCATACTGTGACCTATGGTGTTTATTGCCAATAGGCTTCAGCGGATTTGCTCCAGGAATACCTGGTTTAGCTACAGAAATAAAAGTATGGGTGAAGCTATTGAGTTCGTCGCTCGATTCTCAAATGAGGTGGTAGGGTTCCCGGACGGTTTGTCACTGAATCTTGGATTCCATACATGAAAAAAGGTGCCCCAGCCTAAAACGTATACTAGCATATTCCTCTGAACACCTTGTCATAGCCTCGATACAGCGGTTTAGGTTCTGAGAGGGTAAGGTCTTCTGTTAAAAGTTGGACTTTATACCAATAGGTAATATGCTCAAACGCTTCACGCCCTACTGTAATATTCAAACCGTGAATTAAGATGTGCAATGTCAATATTGTACAGCAGATTGACTCCCGGAATTCCAGGTTTCACAGTCGGAATAACAGGATAGGTAGAGCTTTTGACATAACCATTCGAATATCAAGGAGGGCGGTAACGATCTCGAACTCATTGACACTCGATCTTCCAATTCATATATGCAATTAATGTATCCGTCTGTTAATGAGCTTACTAATTCCTTCCTTGAAAACTAAGCAAGACACATGCTGCAGCAGGTTATGTTCTACGAGGGTAAGGTATCCAGTAAAAAGTTTAACTGCATACGGATGGGCATCGTTCTACAACGGCTTGACTCTCTAATTTATCGTTCAAACCGTGAATTAAGGCGCCAATTGCTAATACTGGTCAGCGGATTTACTCCACGAGTACCTGGTTTGTCTTTCGGAATTACTGAATATGTGAAGCTATTGTCTTAGCCGTTCGACTCTCACAGGTGGTGGTTACGTTCTCGAAACGTTTGAGACTATATATTCTAATTCATGCATGATGTTAAGGTGCCCGTCACTGAATTTAATACTAGTTTCTTTCTCTAAACACGAACTTATACTGTCGACGAAGCCGATGAGGTTCGCGGAAGATAAGGCCTGCAGTATAGCAATTGACTTTACACAAATTGGTTACGCTCTCATACGGTTGGACGCATACTTTGATGTTGAAACCGTGAATTTAGACGTATATTACCAAGGCTCTTCAGTGGATTTACTCACAGCAAACCTGGCTTATCTGTCCGAATCACAGCGTGTGCGAAACAACTGACGTAGCCTTTCGACTCCCATAGAGGGTGGTTACGTTCTCGAATGGTTCGACACTTGATCTTGTAATTTATACATGAAACTAAGGGGCCAGTCACTGTAATGTATACTCGTTTGTTTCTCTGAACATAAAGTTATACTCTCGATACGACATTCTCAAGACAGTTGCTACAGGTGTTTAGGATCTTGAAGGGTATGATTTCCGGTAAAGTGTTTGAACCTATACCAGTATGTAACGTTCTATGATGGTTCGAATCTCTATATCGCTATTTATACCGTAAAGTAAGGTACTATCATCAATACTGTACTGCGGATCTACACGCAGAATAACTGGATTCACTCTCGGAATCAAAGTATACGTGAAGCTATTGACTTAGCCGTTCGACTCTCAAAGAAGTTGTTAAAGATCTCTAACGGATTGTCCTCTAACTCAAAAATTAGAATACGGTTCTCGTCATAAAACGTATGCTAACTTGCTTCTCTGAACACGAAGATACACTCTCGATAGAGCTGTTTAGTTTCACGGAATGCAAGGCCTTCTGTAAAAAGGTTGACTCTATACAAGTAGGTAAAGTTCTACAATGATCTGATTGTGTTCTGTATTACTTATACTGTGAATTAAGGTGTCTACTGCCAGTACTATACTGCGGATAGACTCTCGGAATTCCCGGTCTGACCCTCGGAATAGCAGGGGCGGTGAAGCCATTGACTCAGCAGTACGACTCTAAAACTAGGTGCTAACGATCTCGAACAGCTTGGCACATAATTCTGCTATTCATAAGTGAAACTGAGGTGTCTATCTGATGAAATGTCTACTTATTTGTTTCCGTGAAAACTAAGATAGGCACTCGCAGCAGCGGGATTGGTTCTCGGAAGGTAATGTATTGGTTAAGAAGAATTACATTATTTTAATTGATAATGATTAGCAGCGGTTTTACTCCATGTATGAATTACACGATTGAGTGTCAAACCTTTCGGTAACGTTACTACATTCCTTAAAATCGAACGGCTAAGACAGTAGCGTCACCAATTCTGTGATTCCGAGCGTCAAATCAGGTACACCGGGCGTAAATCTGCAGAACATTATTAGCAACAGACACCTCAGTTCAGGGTTTGAATGTTAAAGCACGCCGTCATGCCGTTGTAAGGCATTGTCTATTCGTGCAGGATTAAGCTTCTTACAGAATGCCTTAGCTTCCGAAAAACTCAACAGCTGCATCGAGAGTATAACACCGATGTGAGGGGTACAAACAAGTATACATTTTAGTGACCAGCACATTAACTTCAGCACTATAACTGCGTGCTCAGAGAAAGAAATTAGTACTCGTTTCAGCCACGGGAAAGTTAACTTCATGTATGCATTAGAAACTCGATAGTCAAACCGAATGAGAACGTTACCACCCTCTCTGAGAGTCGAAAGGATAACTCAATAGCTTCAACTATCCTGTGATTCCGACAGTCAAACAAGGTATTCCCGGTGCAAATGCGAAGAAGAGTATTGGCATCAGACACCTTAAGTCATGGTTTTAATATTATAGTAGAGCGTCGCTCGATTTGCGAACGTTACCAGTTAGTATAAAGTCAAACGTTTTATTGGAAGCAATACCCTCGGAAGATGTAATCCGCACTATCGAGAGCATAACATCGTATACAGAGACCGAAACTAGCGTACATTTTAGTCATGGGCACCTTTATTTCATGTATGAGTAAGAAGATCGAGTCTCATGCCGTTTTAGAATGTTACCACCTTTTTATGGAGTCGCCGAGCTAAGTGTACATTATCACCTATCCTTTGATTCCAAGAGTAAAACCTGGTATGTAAGGAGTAAATCCGGTGCACAGTAATATAAACGGATACTTTAATTTGCAGCTTACATATTAAATCAGAACGCCAAACCGTTTGAGAATATTACCAATTGACACAACGTCATACTCCTTACCGGATACCTTACCAGTCCAGAACAAAACCAGCAGTATCATGGGTAAAATTTCGACTTCAGAGGATCCAATTAGTATACATTTTGGTAACGGGCACCGTAATTTCACATATGAATTAGAAGATTGAGTAACAATCCGTTCCAGAACTTTAACACCTCCTAGGAGAATCGAACTATGGTGCCAATAATTTCGCCTATCCTTGTGATTCCGAGAGTCGATTCTGGTATTCCAGGAGTAAATCCATTGACAGAATTGGCATTAGACAGCTTAATACACGGTATGGATATTAAAGTAGAGGGTCAAACCGTTGGAGAACATAACCAAACAGTATATTGTCAATCTTCTTACCGGACACCTCAGCTTCCGAGAACCTATCCCGCTGTAGCGAGTGACATGCTTAGTGCTGACGGAAACAAATTATTAGGCATTATAGCATAAGCATACCTTATTTTCTTGTATGAACTGAAGAATCGTGTGTCAAACACTTCGAGAGAGTCGAACAGCTATGTCAATAAACTTCATCCATCCTGATTCATAGAGCTAAGCCAGGTATTCCTAGAGTGAATCCGCTGATCACTATTGGCAATGGACACATTAGTTCGCTGTATGAATATTAATGTCGAGACACAAACCGTCGGCGAACATTACCAATTGCAATAATGTCAAACGATCTACAGGAGATCTCACCTTCCGCGAACCACACCTGCTTCATAGAGAGTACAAGTTCTCTTATTCACCGAATGAAATTAGTGTTCATTTCAGTGACAGGCACATTAACTTCACGTATGTACTAGAAAATCGTGTGCTAAAACGCTCGAGAACGTTGCGATCTTCTCAGAGAGACGATCGGCCATGTCAGTAGTTTCACCTACCAGCGATTCCGAGAGTCAAACTTGGTATTCCGGGAGTAATTCCGCTGTTCAGGATTAGCTGCCGACACCGCAATTCACCGTGTGGATATTAAAGTTCAGAGTCAAAACTATGTAGAATTTTAACTATTTGTATAGAGTCAAACTAGTTACAGAATGCCTTGCCGTTCGAGAAGCTAACCCGCGGTATCCAGAGTATTGCAGCGAGATTAGGGAAACACAATAGTGTCGATCTTAGTTTCGGCACCTTAGATTCAGTATGAATTCGATTATCGGAGGATAGAGCGTTCGAGAACGTTACTACCGTCTTTGACAGTCGAACGGCTAATTCAATAGCTACGCCAATCCTCTGATTCCGAGAGTCATACCAGGTATTCCGGGAGTAAATCCGCCGTGGATTATTGGCAAGAGGCACCTAAATTCACGGTATAAATATTATGGTACTGAGTCAAGCCGCGGATGAATGATAATTATTGGTATATAGTCAAACTTTATACCGAAGGCCTTACCTTCCTAGGAACCATCCCGCTCTATAGAAAGTATTACTAAGTATTCAGGGAATCAAATTAGTATACATCCTAGTGTAGCGCACCTTAATTTCATGTATAACTTTAAAGATCGAGGGTCAAACGGCTCGAGAACGGTACCACGTTCTATGAGTTTCGAACGGCTAAGGCAATATCTTCACATATCCTTTGATTCCGAGAGTCAAACCAGATAATCCGGAACTAAATGCGCTGCACGGTATTGGCAAGTGACACCTTCGTTCACGGTTTTAATATTACAGTAAAGCGTAAAATCAGTTGAGATCGTTACCAATTTGTATCGAGTCTAACCTTTTACCGAACGCCATACCTGCTGTAAATCTAACCTGCAGTATCGAGAGTATGACATCGTGGGTAGAGGATCAAATTATTATACATTTTCGTGACGGTCATCTTAATTCCATCTATGTATTAGAAGATCGAGTATCAAACCGTTCGAGAACTTTGCTGCCTTCTTTGGGAGTCGAAAGGATAGGCCAATAGTTTCATCTATCCTGTGGTGCCGCGAGTCGAACCAGATATTCCGGGCGTAGGTACGCTGTGCAGTATTGGCCTTATACACCCTATGGCACGGTATAGATATTAAAGTTCTCAGTCAAACCGTTTAAGAACGTCACCAATTGGTATAACGTCATACTCCTTGCCCGATACGTGACCCTCCGAAGAACTAACCTGCTGTTTCGAGAGCATAACATCGTGTTCAGTGGAATGAATTAGCATTCGTTTTAGCCACGAGCACATTGATTTCATATATGAATTAGTCGGACGATGGTCAAACCGCTTGAGAGCGTTAGTACATTCTATGACATTCGAACGGCTTAGTTTGTAGCATCAAGCATACTGCGATTCCGAGAGTCAAACCAGTTATTCCAGAAGCAAATCCGCTGAAGTTGTAGTACGTTACCTATTGGTATAGAGTCAAACATTTTACCGGAGGCCTTACAACCCGCGAAATGGTCCTGATGTTTCGAGAGTATGAATTCGTTATCAGAGATACAAATATGCTTACGTTTTAGCGACGGGCACATTAACTTGATGTATGAATTAGAATATCGAGTGCCAAACAGCATGAGATCGTTACCACCTTATTGGAGAGTCAATAGCTTCATCTAAGCTTGTGATTCCGAGAGTCAAGCTTGGCATTCCAGGAGTAAATCCGCTGCACAGTAGTGGCAATAGACATCACATTTCACTGTAGAAATATTAACATACAGAGTCAAACCGTCGTAGAACGTTGCTTATTGGCAGTGTGTCGAACATTTTACCGAAAGACATACCGTGCATGGAGCTAACCCGCCGTATCGAGAGTGGAACTTCGTGTTTAGAGAAACACATTAGTATACATTTTAGAGACGATCACACTGATTTTGTGCTTGAATTAGAAGATAGAGGGTCAAACCATTCAAGACCGTTTCCACATTCTATGATATTCGAAAAGTTAAGTAAATGGCTTCACCTATCCTGTGATGCCGACAGTGAAACCAGATGTTCCGAAAGTATATGCGCAGTACAGTGTTGGTGATAGTCACCTTAATTCACTTTTTGAATATTAACTGAGAGAGGAAGACCGGTTGAGAACGTTACAAATTGGTGTAAAGGCAATCTTTTTACTGAGTACCATACCGTCTGTGAAAATATAGCACTGTATCGTGTGCAACTTCATATTCAGCGAAGCAAAATAGTACACATTATATTGACGGGCACCTTAACTTCATATATGAATTAAAGTATCGAGGAACAACCCATTCGAGAACGTTACCAGCCCCTTTGCGAGTCGAAAGGCGAAGTTAAAAGCTTCACCTACCTAGTGATTTGGAGAGACAAACCAGGATCACTATGGGGAACGTTCTACATCGTGTCGAGTCTGTACTCTAATGTTCATACCGGGAATTAGTGTGTCCATTGCAAATACCGTTCAGCGGATTCACTCCACGAATACCTGGCTTAGCACTAGGAATCACAGCACGGGTGTCGCTGTTGTCTTCGAAGCTCCATTCTCAGAGAAGTTGGGATCGTTCTGGAACGATTTGGCTCTTGATTATTCTATTCATAACTAAAAATATGGTTTTCTCCTTCTAAAATGTCTAATAATTTGTTCCGGTTAACACTGAGACAGGCAATCGCTACAGAGGGATGTGTTCTCGGACGGTAACGCCTTCGGTAAAATGTTTGACACTATGAAAACTCGTAACGTTCTACAGCGGTTTGATTCTGGAGTTTAATATTTATACCGTGATATATGGTGTGTGATGCCAATTATGTACAACGGATTTAATCCCCGAATACCTGGTTTGACTCACGGAATCACATCGTAGGTGATGCTGTTGACGTAGCGGTTCGACTCTAAAAGAAGGTGCTAACGTTCTCGAACGATTTGACCCTCAATATTCTAATTAACACATGAAATTATGATGCCCATAACTAAAATGTATACAAATATCTTTCTCTTAGCACGAAGTTATACTCTCGATACAACTGGCTGGGCTTCTCGGAAATTAAGGCTGTCGGTAGAAAGCTTGTCTTTATACATATTGTTTACGTTATACATGATTTGACTCTGATATTTAATATTTGTACCGTGAACTATGGTGCGTCATGCCAATAATCTTCTGTGGATTTACTCCCGGAGTACCTGGTTTGATTCTCGGAGTCATAGGAAGCGTGGAGCTAATGACTTAGGAGTTCGATTCTCAAAGAAGGTGGTAACGTTCTCGAACTCTCAGTCCCTTGATCTTCTATTCCATACATGACATTAATATGCACGTCACTAAAATGTGTACTTATTTGCGTGTCTGAACACGAAGTATTACTCTTGATACAGCAGGATATGTTCTAGGAGGATTGGGTGTTCAGTAATAAGATTGACACTATATCAGTAGGTAACGTTCTACAAAGGTATGTCAAAGCACATTACTATTTATACAGTGATTTAATGTGTCTATTGCCTATACAATACTGTGGATAAACTCTCGGAATTCCTGGTCTGACTCCCGGAATTACAAGGTAGGTGAAGCTATTGACATACCCGTACGACTCTATAAAAAAGATGCTAACGTTCTTGATCAGTTTGAGTCTCGATTTTGTTATTCATACGTGGAACTGAAGTATCGATTGCCATTAGCGATCAGCCGATTTACGCCCGGAATACCTAGTTTGACTCACGGCATCTCGGGATAGGGTGAAGCTATTCACTTAGACGTTCGATTCCAAACGAAGGTGGTAACTTCCTCGATCGGTTTGACCCTGGATAATCTAACTCATACATGAAATTCAGGTGCCCGTTCCTAACGTTCAGACTATCTTGCATCTCTGATCACGAAGTCATACTTGCGATGCAGCTAGTTAGCTTCTCCGAAAGTAAGGCCTTCTACACATTGTTTGACTCAATAAGAATAGGTAACTTTCTACATCTGTCTGTCGCACTAGTTTAATATTCAAACCGTGAATTAAAGTGTTTATTGCCAATACTATAGAAAGCATTTACTCTCGGCATACCCGTAATGTTCTCCGAAGGTTTGACTCTCTACTTTAATATTCATGTCGCGAAGTAATTAGCCTATTGCCAATACTGATCAGCGATTTACACCAGGCATACCTGGTTTGTCTCTCTACTTTAATGCTCATGTCGGGAATTGCGGTACTTATTGCCAATGCTGCGGAGCGAATATACTCATAGAATGCCAGGTCTGAGTATGGGCATCCCAGGATAGGTGAAGATATTGACTTAGCAGTGCGACTCTCAAGGAAGGTAGTTATGTTACCGAAGCGTATGATACTCACTTTCTACTTCATACATGGATGTAAGGCGCCCGCCACTAAAATGTATACTATTGTGTTTCTCTGAACACGAAGCTGTACTCTGGATTCGGCGGGTTAGATTCACGGAAGGCAATGCATTCAGTAAAAGGTTTCAATGTATAGCAGCAGGCAGCATTCTACAGCGGCACGACGGACAGCTTTAATGTTCATACCGTGAATTAAGGTGTCCATTGCCAATACCGTACAGGGTACTTACCCCGGTGTACCTGGTTTGAATATCGCTGGGTAGGTGAAGCTATTAACTGCGACGCTCGTCGCTCACAGAAAGTGGCAACGTTCTCGAGCTGTTTGGCCATCGATCCTCTAATTCATAAACCAGCAACGGTGTTCGACTCACAAATGAATAATAATTTCGTCCTCTGAACACAAACATATATTCTCGATGCAGCGGCTGTTGTTCTCGGAAGGTAAGGCCTTGTGTAAAAAGTTTGACTTTATACCAATTGATATCGTTCTCAATCAGCTTGATGCTCAACATTAATATTCAAATGGTGAATTGAGGTGTCTATTACCAATACTGTTCAGCGGATTTACTTCCGAAATACTTGGTTTGACACTCGGTTTCGCACGATGGGTGAAGCTATTGACTTAGCCGTTCGAAACTCAAAGGCGGTGGCAACGTACTCGAACAGCTTGAATCGCGATTTTTCTATTCATACATGTAAATATGGCGCCCGCCTGCTAAAATATCTAATTATTTGTTTCCGTGAGCACTGAGGAAGACACTCACTGCAGCGGGTTATGTTCCAGGAAGGTGAGGTATTCGGCGAAAGGAATGACTTTATACCATTTAGTAATGTTCTCCGACGGTTTGACTCTCTACTTTAATATTCCAAGGGTGAATTAAGGTGTCCATTGTCAATTCTGTTCTACGGATTTTCTCCTGGAATACCAGGTTTGACTTTCGGACTATCAGGATAGGTAAAGCTATTAACGTACCTATGCCATTCTCAAAGAAGGTGGTTACGTTCTCGATGGGTTTGTGTCTCGCTTTTGCTACTCATAATCAAAACTAAGGTGTACATCTTCTGAAATGTCTACCAATCTGTTTGCGCGAACACGGTGGTATACTCTTGATACAGCGGGTCAGTATTTCGGAGGGTACGGCCTTCGGTAAAATGTTTTACTCGATACAACTTGGTTACGTTCTTAAACGGCTTGACGCTGTATTTTAATATTCAAATCGTGACAGAAGGTGTCCATTACCAATGCTGCTCAGCGATTTTACTCCCGGAATACCTGGATTGACTGTCGGAATCACCGGATAGGTGAAGCTACTGTGCTATATGTGCGATTTCACAAGGAAGGTGGTATGGTTTTGGATCGGTTTGCATCTCGAGCTTCTCATTCCTACATGAAATTAATGTGCCCGCCACTAAAATGTATACTAATTTGTATTTTTGATCACGGAGTTATACTGTCGATTCAGCGAATGTATGTACTCGGAGGGTAAGGACTTCTGCAAAACGTTTGACACTCCCATCTGGTAACGTTTTCAGCCGGTTTAGCGCTCTACTTTAATACTGAAGCCGTGAATTGAGATGTTCATTGCCAATAGCGCACAGCGGACTGACTCCCGGATCGCCGGGTTTGACTATCGGAATAACAGGATGTATGAAGATAGTGACTTAGGTGTTCGACTTTCAAAGAAGGTGGGATCGTTCTCGATGTGTTTGACTCTCGATTATTCCGTTGATAGAAGGAAATAAGGTGTGCTTCTGCTGTAATGCCTAATAATCAGCTTCAGCGAGCACCAAGCATGGCACTCGCTACAGCGGGATAGGGCGTTGGAATGCAAGGTGCCATGTAAAATGTTTGACTTTATACCATTTGGAATTGTCATCCGACGGATTGAACTTCAACCTTAATATACAAACCGTGAGGTATGGTGTCAATTGCCAATACTCTTCAGCGGACTAACTCTCGGATACCTGGTTTGGCTTTCGGAATCACAGGATATGTGTCACTATTGACTTAGCCGATCGATCGTCAAAGAAGGTGGCAACATTCCCGAAGTGTCTGACCCACGGTCTGTGCATTTGCTACATGGAATTAAGGTGCCCGTCACTAAAATATATTCCAACTTGCTTCTCTGAACACGATGATATACTCTTGAGAGTGTGGGTTAGCTTCACGGAAGCCTTCGGTAAAAACGATGATTGTATTGCAATAGGTAACGTTCTACACCGGTTTGACTCTGTGCATTAATGTTCATACCTTGAATTAAGGCGCCTATGACCAACACTGTTCGGTGGATTTAATACCGCAATACCTGATTTGGCTCACGGTAAAACAGGATAGGTGACGCTATTGACTTAATTGTGCGACTCTCATCGTTCTGGGACAGTGTGCCTCTCAATCTTCTAATTCCTATAAGAAATTAAGGTGCACGTGACTAAATATTATTCAAATTTGTTTCTCTGGGCACGAAGTTATACTCTCGATACAGCGTGTTTGTTTCCCGGAAGGTGAGTACTTCGGTAAAAAGTTTTACTCTGTTCGAATAGGCAATATTCTACAACGGCTTGACAGCCTGCTTTAAAATTCATAGAATGAATTAAGGTATCTATTGCAAACACTGCTTAGCTGATTTACTCCAGGAATTAACAGGTTTAGCTATAGCTATCGCAGGATGTGTGAAGCTATGGACTTCGTCGCTCGACTCTGAAAGGGGGTGATAACGTTTCCGAACGGTTTGACCATCGATCTTGAAATTCGGACATGAGCTTATGGTGGCATTACTAGAATGTATACTTGTTCGAACCACGGAACACAGTGTTATACTCCTGAAATAGTTGGTCAGCTTTTCGGAGGGTTAGGCATTCTGTAAAGCGTTTGTCTTTATAGCAATTGCAATGTTCGCACACAGTATCACGCTGTATTTTAATATTCTATCCGCGGAATTAAGGCATCTATAGCCAGTACTGTAGAGCGCATTTACTCCCGAAATATCTCGTTTGAGTTTATGAATCTCAGGATGTATGAAGCTACTGGCATAGCCGTTTGCATATCAAAGAAGGAGGTTACATTCTCGGACGGTTTAACCCCCGATCTTCTTATCTATAATGAAATTAAAGTCCCCGTTACTACAGTGTATGCAGTTTGATCCTCTGCGGTAAAACGTTTGGCTGCATAAAAATTGGTGACGTTCGCAATCGGTTTGACGCCCCATCTTAATTTTCTGATTATGAAATAAGGTGCCAATTGGAAATAACTTTTAGCGAATCAACTCCCTGATTACTTGGTCGACTCTCGTAATCACGGGATAGGTGTTGCTAGTGACTTAGCAGTTCGATTCTCAAAGATGGTGGCAACGATCTCCAACGTTTTGACCCTTGTTCTTCTAATTCATACATGAACGTGAGGTGCCCGTACCTGAAATGAATACTAATTACTTTCTGTGAACACGATCATATACTCTCGGTGAAGCCGGTGAGTTTCGCGGAACGTGAGGCCTTCGATTAGATACTTGACTTTATACAAATTGTTATTGTTCTGTAACGGGTTGATGGGCAGCTTTAATATTCATACCGTGAATTTTGGTGTCTATAGCCAATAATCTTGAGCGGATATACTGCCGGATACATGATTTGACTCTCGGAGTCACAGCACAGGTTGAAGCTATACACATAGCAGTTCGACTCTCAGTGATGGTGGTAACGTCCTGGAAGAGTTTGCCTGGCGACGTGAATCCACGTGAATCCACACGTGAAATGAAGGTGCCCGCCACTAGGATGTATACTTACATGCTTCTCCGAGCAATACGTCATGCTTTCGATGCAGCGGGTTATGTTCTCCGAGGGCAAAGTCTTTGATAGTTCGTTTGACATTTTACCAATAGGTAATTTTCGACAAGGATTAGGCTCTATACTTTAGTATACAAATCGTGAATTAAGGTGCCCGTTGCCAATGGAGTACAGCGGATTGACTCCCGGTATACCTGGTTTGACTATCGGAATTCCAGATAAGGGGAGCTGTTGACTTATCCGCTCGATCCTCAAAGAAGGTGGGATCCTTCTCGAACGGTTTGATGCTCGATTATCCTATTCACATCACTTACATAAGGTGCCCCTCTACTAAAATGTCTAGTAATTTGTTTCCCTGAGCACTAAGCATGACACCCGCTACATGGGGTCAGGTTCTATGAAGGCAATTCGATAAATCGAATGACTCTATACCAATTGGTAATGTTCTCGGAAAGATTGACATTCTGCTGTAATATGCATACCGTGAGTTAGTGTGTCTGTTGCCACTACACTTCAGCGCACTTACTCCTGGAGCACCAGGCTTCACGCTCGGAATTACAGGACAGGTTAAGCTATTGTCTTCTCCGTTCGACAATCAAAGAGGGTGCTAACGTTATCGAACGGATCGACCATTGGTCTTCAAATTCATACATGCAGATAAGGTGCCCCTCACTGAAATGAATAATAACTTATTTCTCTGAACACGGCGTTATACTCTAGATGTACCGGGTGAGGTTCGCGGAAGTGAACGCCATCGGTAACACGTTTGATTTTATACCAATTGGTAACGCACTCAAATGATCTGACGCTCTACTTTAATGTTCAAGCCGTGAATTTGGGTGTTTATTGCCAAAACTGTTCAACGATCATACTCCCGGAATACCTGGTTTGACTCTACGAATCACAGGATAGGGGAAGCAATAGGCGTAACGGTACGACTCTCACAAAGGGTGGCATCCTTCTCGAGCGGTTGGACTCTCAATCCTCTAATTCATATTTGAAAATATAATGTGCCTCAGAAATAATGCATACTCATTCGTTTCCGTGAGCACTAAGCATGACCCTGGCTACAGCGTGTTAGGTTCTAGGAAGGGCATGTTTTAGGTAATAAGAATGACACTATACTAATAGGTAATATTCTCCGACTGTTTGACCTTCTACATTAATATTCATATCGTGAATTAAATGGCCTATTGCCAATACTGTACAGCCAGTTGACTATCTGGAATACCTGATTTGACAGTCGGAATGACCGGGCAGGTGTTTCTATTGATTTAGCAGTTGGAGTCTCCAACAATGTGGGTACGTTCTCGCGCCGCTTGTCTCTCGATCGTCGTAATCACACATGAAAGTAAGGTTTGCTTCTGCCAAAATGACTACTAATTTTTTCCGATGAACAATAAAGAAGCCAATCACTACAGGGGTTATCGGTAAGTAAGGCCGTCGGAAAACAGTTTGACTCTATGCCAATTCGTAATGTTCTACAATGGTTTCACTCTGCACTTTGGTAGGTATGGTGTAAAAATTCAATACTGTAAAGCGGATTTACTTCCGAAGTTCTTCGTTTGACTTTCAGAATCATTGTTCGGGAGTAAATGCGCAGTACAGTAATGGCAGTAGACACTTTAGCTCACGGCTTCAATATTATAGCTGGCCGTCAAACCGTCGGGGAACGTTACCAGTTGGTGTAAAGTCATTCTTCATACCGAAAACGTAACTATCCTAGAAACTACCCCGCTGGATCGAGAGCATTATTTCGTGTACGGAGTAGCAAATTAGTATACATTTTAATGACGGGCACCTTATTTACATATATGCATAAAAAAGGCATGACTAAAACATTTCGAGAACGTTACCACCTTC
The DNA here is from genome assembly GCF_051020765.1 of Lasioglossum baleicum. Lineage (NCBI taxonomy): Eukaryota > Metazoa > Arthropoda > Insecta > Hymenoptera > Halictidae > Lasioglossum > Lasioglossum baleicum. The sequence continues at coordinate 13,517 of NW_027470822.1, read as the reverse complement.
TATAAGTGTCGAATGGCTTTGTTAACAGCTCCACCTATCCTATTATACCGGGGGCAAGCCAGGTATTCCGCGCGTAAATCCGCAGAACAGTGTTGTCATTAGACACCTTAATTCACGGTTTTAATATGATAGTAGAGAGTCACTCCAATTGAGAGTGATACCAATTGGTTTAACGTCAAACGTTTTACTGAAGCCCTGATACTGCGAATTTCTTATCCGCTGCATATGAGAGCATAGCATCGTGTACAGAGGAACAAGTTATTATATACTTTAGATCCGGGCATCTTAATTTCATGCATGACTTTACAGATCGAATGTCAGACCATTCGAGAGCGTTACCACCTCAGTTGGGAATCGAAAGCCTTAGTTAATAGCATCACATATCCAGTGGTTCGGAGAGTCAAACCAGGTATTCCCGGAGAAAGTCCGCTGAAGGGTTTTGGCAATGGTCACCTTAATTTTCGGCTTGAATATAATAGTAGAGCGTTAGTATTTGTATACACTCAAACGTTGTACTGATGACGTTACACTCCGAAAGCCTAACCCGCTATATCGAGGGTATGGCATCGTGATCGCAGAAAAAAGTTAATAAACCTTTTAGTGACGAGCCCCTTAATTTCACGAATGAAATCCAGGGTCGCGTTTCAACCCAATCGATAACGTTACCAAACTCTTTGAATATCGAACGGATAAGTCAACAGCTCCACCTATCCTGTGATCCCGTGCGTCAAACCTGGCATTCCGGGAGTAATTTCGCTGTACATTGTTGGCACCATACACACTGTTAGACGGGATAAATATTAAACTCCAGAGTCAAACCATTGTAGAAGGTTACGAATTGTTATTGAGTCAAACTATTTACAGAAGACGTTACCTGCAGAGAAGTTACCCCGCCTTATCGTCAGTCTAACTTCGTGTTCAGCGATGCTAATTTGTATCCATTTGATTGACAAGCACCTTAATTTAATGCATGAATTAGAAGATCGAGTGTGAATCCTTTCGAGAACGTTACCACCTTCTGTGAGAGTCGAACGGCTAAATCAGTAACTCCACCTAACCTGTGATTCCGGGAGTCAACCCAGGTAATCCGAGAGTGAATCCACTGAAGAGGATTGTCAATAGATACCCCAATGCGCATAGCTAATATTAAAATAGAGCGTCAAACCGTTGTAGGACGTTACTTATTGCTATAGAGTCAAACACATCAACGATTGCCCAACTTTCGGAGATGCTAACCCGTCGTATCGTGAGAATAACTTCGTGTTCAGAGGATGAAATTAGTAAATATTTTTCTGACGGGCACCTTAATTTCATAATCAACAAGAAGATCGAGGGACAAGCAACTCGATGACGTGGCCAACTTCTTCACAGGAGAACAGCTAATTGTATAGATACACCTATCCTGAGATTCCGTGAGTGAAAGCAGGTATTCCGGGAGTAAATCCGCTGAACAGTGTTAGCAATATATACCTCAATTTACGGTTTGAATATTAAAGGAGACCGACATACTGTTGTACAATGTTACCTATTCCTATAAAGTCAATCTTTCTGCAGAAGGCCTTACCTTCCGAGAAGCTGATCCCATATAACGAGGGTATTACTTCCTGTTCAGTGAAGTAGATTTGTATACATTTTGGTCATATGATCCATAATTACAATTATGAACTTGAAGATCGAGTGCCAAACCACTTGGGAACGTTGCTCCCTTCTGTCAGAGTCGAACGGCCATGTCAATACCTTCACCAATCCAGGGATTCTGAGAGCCAAACCAGTTATACCTGGTCTAATCCGCTGATCAGTATTATCAATAGACAGCTTATTTCACGGTATGAATAATAATGCAAATCATCAAACCGTTGTAGAGCTATAACAATTCGTATAGAGTCAAACATTTTACCGAAGGCCTTACCTTCCTAGAAGCCAATCAACTCTACTGAGGGTGTGGCTTCGTGTTCAGAGAAGCAAGTTAGTATGAATTTTAGTGACAGGCACTATAATTTCATGTATTACTTATTAGATCGAGGGTCAAACCGTTCGAGAACGTTACCACATTCTTTTAGAAACTAACGGCTAAGTCCATAGCTTGACGAATTCAAATACTCTAAGAGTCAAACCATGTATTCCCGGAGTAAATGTTACTAATTTCCTACCATGAACACTGAGCAAGGCACATGCTGCAGCGGTTTGGGATTCTCGGAAGGTATGGACCTCGATAAAAAGTTTGACTCTAAATTAAAAGATAAAGCTCTATAACCATTGGACGCACTAACTTCACATTCATACCGTGAAATAAGCTGTGCATTGCCAATACCATTCAGCGGATTTTCCCCCGCAATACCTCGCTTTCTCACTCGAAATCACAGGAAAGATGAAGCTATTGCATCAGCAATTACGACTGTCATATGAGTTGCTAACGTTCTCGGACGATTTGACCCTACATCTTCCTTTTCATAGATGCAATTTGCGTGTCTGTCTGCTAAAGTGTTCACTAATTTCATTTCCTGAACTCTAAGCCAAATACTTGCTGCATCGGGTTAGTTTCTCGGAGGGCAATGTATCCGGTAAGACGTTCGACCCTTTACCAGTAAGTAACGTTCTACGACGGTTCGAATCTCTATATTACCATTCATACCGCAAATTAAGGTGTCTCTTGTCAATACTGTACTGCGGATTTACTCACGGAATTCCTGGTTTGACTTTCGGTATCATAGGTTGTGTGAATCTATTGTTTTAGCCGTTTGTCTCTCGCAGATGGTGGCAATGTTCCCGCACGGTTTGCCGCCGATATTCCTATATATGCATGAAAATAATGTGACCGTTTGCTAATACGTCTACTAACTTCATCACGTCAAAGCGAAGGAACACAGTCTCTGCAGCTGGTTGTGTTCTCTGAAGGTAGGGTATTGTATAAAAACAATGGATTTCTAACAATTGGTAATGCTATCCGACGGTTGGACTCTCAAGCTTAACAATCATATCCTGATTTAAGGTGTCTATAGCCAATACTGTTCAGTGGATTTAATCCCGGAACACCTTGTGCGACTCTCGGAAAACAGGATGTGTGTAGTTATTGACATAGCCGTTCGTCTCTTACACAAGGTGGAAACGATCCCGAACGGTGTGACACTCGCTTGTCTAATTCATACAGGAAATTAAGGTGCCCGTCTGCTAAAATGTGTACTGATGTGATCACGTGAAAACTTAGCGAGACCATCGCTACAGCGGATTGGGTTCTCGGTCATCGTGTGTCGGAGATTTAACGTGCGGTTCCTGCCACAAGGGCTTGACCCACACGGCACCCATAGGCGCTGGATGCGATACGCGAAATCAGCGCAGTGCGTGGCGCAACTTACCACGCACCTACCAATTAGCACGTAGACTGCAAGCCCTACGCGCCAACCTTGGGTCGGCCGCGATCTTTCTAAATCCCTACTGAATCTGCAGGCCAGTGCCCTAGCAGATCTCACGCAGTTCACCCTCGGAAGGTCTAACCCGCCCGAAGGCGGGCCCCCTAACCCGCGATATGCGCTTACCACTGACCCGTCGAGACCAATCCAAGGAACCGGAGTGCGGGGGGGGGGCGAATCCCGACCACCCCAGGGCTCGAACCGGTTCCCCAGGTACCAGTGAATGCAGGGCCGTACTGGTCATTCGCCGCGTAAGGACACCTTACTTCCTGAATGAGGCGCTTGCTCACCTCGGCCTAGGTTCGGCCGACTCGAGCACCGTGGGTTCGTCATACACATACTGCAATGGGACCAGAAGGCCCACCGCAGCCCCTGCTGGGAGGGTTGTCGGTCTGTAAGGTATTGGGTAAAAAGAATGTCTTTATACCAATTGATAGTGTTCTTTGATTCATTGATATTCCTGCCGCCATTGAAGATACGTATTGTCAATACCGTTCAGAGGATTTAATGCCGGTAAACCTGGTTTTACACTTGGTACTACTGGATACGTGAAGTTATTGGTGTAGCTGCGCATTGTCCAGGAATGCTGGTAACGTTCTCCGACGTTCTCACTATCGATTTTACTACTCAGACATGATAATAAGGTTCCCTTCGCCGAAAAGACTACTGATATCTTTTTGCGCGAACAATCAGCAAGGCACATGCAACAGCGTGTTTGTTTCACGGAAAGCAAGGTATTCGGTATCAAGAATGAATTTATACCAATTAATAATATTCTACGACAGTTTGCCCCTCAGCCTAAATTTGCATAACAGGAATTACGCTGTCCACTGCCTATATTCAACAGCGGATTGACACTCGGAATACCTGGTTTGACCATCGGAATGACAGGTTAGGTGTAGCTATTGACTTAGCCGATAGACTCACTCAGAATCTCGATCTTCTGACCCATACATGACGTTCCGGTGCCCGATATTGAAATGAATGCTAATTTCGGTTTCTAAACACGAACTTATACACCCGCTGAAGCCCGTGGGGATCGCGGAATGTTAGTTCTCCTGTAAAACGATTGAAATTATGGCAACTGGTAATCGTCTCAAATGGCCTGACGCTCTATTTTAATATTGAAACCGTGGATTAAGGTGTCTGTTGCCAATACTGCTCAGCGGATTTACACACGAAACACCTGGTTTAACTCTCCAAATCAAAGGATAGTCGATGCTATTGACTTAGCCGTCCGACTCTCGATGAAGCTGGTAACGTTCTCGATCGGTTCGACACTCGATCTTTTAATTCATGCATGAACATAAGGTACCGTCACGGAAATGAAGTCGAATATCTTTCTCTGGTCACGAAGGTATGCTATCGGTGAAGCGGGTGTGGTTCGCGAAAGTTAACGCCTTCGGTAGAACGTTTAACTTTGTTATTAAGACTGTGAATTAAGGTGTCTATTGCCAATGCTTTTTAGCTGATTTACTACAGGAATACGTGGTTTGACTCTCGGAATCACAGGATACTTGGAGCTATTGACCCATCCTTTCGACACAAAAGGGATGTGGTAGAGTTATCGAACAGTTTGACCATCGACATTTTAATACATACTAGAAGTAAAGGTGCCTATCACAGCAATGATCACTCGTTTCTTTCTGTGAACACGAACTTACACTCTCGATGAAGCCGTTGAGGTTCGCAGAAGGTAAGGCCTTCGATATAACGTTTGACTTTATTCCAATTTGTGTGGCTCTCGAACGGTTTGATGCACAACTTTAATATTCAAACCGTGAATTAAGCTGTCCATTGCGAATACTGTTCGGCGGATATACTCCTGGTATACCAAATGTGACTCTCGGAAGCACGGGATAGGTGAAGCTATTGTGTTAGATGTACGATTTCACAAAGAAGGTGGTAACGTTCTGGAATAGGTCTGCCACTAGATCTTCTCTTTCATACATGAAATGAAGATTCCCGTTACTACAATGTATACTAATTTGTATCACTGACAACGAAGTTATACTCTCGATACAGCGGGTTAGATTCTCGGTGGGAGAGCTCTTCGGTAAAGCTTTTGACATTATACCAAGAGGTAATGCTCTACAATGGTTAGAGTCTGAACTTTAGTAGTGAAGCAGCTAATTAAGGAATCTATTGCCAATAATGTACAGCGCATTTACTGTCGGAATATCTCGTTTGACATTCGGAATAACAGGATAGGTGAAGCTATTGACATAGCCCATAGAATCTCAGTGAAGGTGGTAACTTTCTCGATCGGTTCGCCTCTCGATCTTCTTGTTCATAATGAAATTAAGATCCCCGTCACTAAATTGTATACGAATGTGATTCCCTGAACACGTAGCTATACTCTCTATACTGAGGGTTAGATTCTCGGACGGTAAGGCATTCGGCAAAACGGTTGACTTTACCGCAAATAGTAACGCTCTAACCCCGGTGTGACGCCCTATTTTAATATTCATCCGAGAATTGAGGTATCTATTGTCAATGCGGTTCAGTGGATTTACTCCCGGAAAACCTGGTTTGTCTCTCGAAAGCGCAGGATGGGTGAAGCAATAGACACAGCTGTTCGTCTCACACAGAAGGTGGCCACGTTCTCGAGCGGTTTGACCATCGATGTTCTAATTCATACTTGAAGTTACCGAAACCGTCAGTGAAGTGAAATCTATTTTGATTCTCTGAACATGAAGTTATAACCACCATACTGCTGGTTATATTATCGGAAGTTCAGGTATCCGTTAAAGTGTACGACGTTATAGCAATTGGTAGCAATCTAAAACGGTTTGACGCTTTACTTTAATGTTTATACTGAGAATTAATGTGTATATTTTAAGGTGAATATTAAAGCAGGCCGTCAACCCGTTGTAGACCGTTACCTATAGAGTCAAACGCTTTACCAATAGACAACTCGGAGTAGGTAATATGCCGCTCCGAGAGTATAACGTTGCGCCCAGGGAGCGAAACAAGTACTCATTTCAACGAAAGGCACCTTAACTTCATGTATCAATTGGAAGATTGAGCACTAAACCGTTCGAGACCGTTACCGTCCACTTTGAGAATGGAACGGATAGGTCAATAACTCCACCTATCCTATGATTCCGAGGGTCTAACTAGATAATCTGAGAGTGAATGCGCTGGTGATTATTGCCAATAGATCCCTACATTCGCGGAATGAATATTCAAATGGAGTGTCACATCATGTGAGGACGTATCGAAACGCTATAAAGTCATACGACTTACCGAATGCCTGAACGTCCGAGGAGCTAACCCGCCATATCGAGAGTATTGCTATGTGTTTACGGAATCACATTAGTATACATTTCAATGACGGGCACCTTAACTTCATGCATAAATTAGATGATCGGGGATCAAACTGTTCGAGAACGTTGCCACCTTCTGTGAGAGGAACGGCTCCATCAAGAGCTTGACCTATTCTGCGAATACGAGATTGAAACCAGCAATTCCGGGAGTAAATCCGCTGAACAGTATTGGTATTAGACACCATAATTCAAAGTTTTCATGTCAAAGATCAGCGTCAATTCGATGAAGAACGATACCAATTGATGTGAAGTCAATCGTTTTACCGAAGAGCTTACCCTCTGAAAAGCTAACCCGCTTGACCAAGAGTATATCATAGTGTTCAAAGGGACGAGTCAGTATAAATTTTAGTGAAGGCACCCTAACTTCATGTTCGAATTCGAAGATTCATGGCGAAACCGCTGGAGAACGTTGCCGCCTTCTGTGAGATTCGAACGGCTAAGCTAATCGCTTCACCTATCCCATGATTCGGAGAGTCAAACCAGGTATTGATGGAGTAAATCCTCTAACTGTATTGCCAATGGACACATCAATTCACGGTATGAATGGTAAAGAAGAGCGTCATACCGTATGAGAGCATTGCCAATTGGAATAAAGTCAAACACTTTACAGATGGCCTTACCTACGGAGAAGCTAACTCGCTGTTTCGAGAGTATAACTTCGTGATCAGTGGAAGAAGATAGTCTTCATTTTAGTGACGAGCACCTTAACATCGTGCATGCATCAGAATCTCGAGTGTCCAGCCGGTGGAGAACGTTACCACCTTCTGCGTGAGGCTGACGGCTAAATCAATAGCTTCACCTTTCCTGTGATATCGAGTGACGAACCATGTATTCCAGGATAAAAACTGCTGCACAGTATTGGCCACATACACTTTATTGCACTGTATAAAAGTTAATGTACTCAGTCTAACCGTTGTAGCGCTTTACCAATTTGTATCCAGTCAAATTTTTTACGGAGAGCATTCCCTGTGGTGAATCCAACCCGCTGTATCGAGAGTATAACATCGTGTTCAGAAAATTAAGTTAGTGTTCATTACAGTGATGGGCACTTTATCTTCGTGTATGAATTGGAAGAGCGAGGGCCAAACCGTTCGAGAACATTAACACCTTCTGTGAGGAACGAACGGCAATGTCAATAGTTTCACATATCTTGTGATTCCGAAAGTTATACCAGATATTCCGGGATTACATGCGCTGTACAGTATTGGCAATAGACACTTCACTTCACGGATTGGGTATTAAAGCAGGCTGTCAAGCCGTTATAGAGCATTGCCTATTCGTGTAGGGTGAAACTTCTTGCAGAATGCCTTACCCTCCGAAAAACTGACCAGCTGTGTCCAGAGAATAACACCGCGCTCAGACGAACGAACAAGTACACATTTACTATCGAGCACTTTAATTTCACGCATGACTGAGAAGGTCGAATATCAATCCGTTCGAGAACGATGCCACATTCTGTGAGAGACGAACGGCTAAGTAAATAACTTCACATATCCTGTGATTCCGAGAGAAGCACCAGGTAATCCAAGAATAAATCAGCTGAGCAGTATTGGCAATAGAAACATTAATTCACTACACAAATATTAAAGTCGAGACTCAGATGGTTTGAGAGCATTACCAATTCCTGCAAAGTCAAACATTGTACCGAAAGCATTACCGCCCGAGAAGCTAACCCGCCGTATCGAGAGTATAACTTCGTGTTCAGAGAAACACAATAGTATACATTTTAGTGCCGGCACCGTAATTTCATGCATGAATTAGAAGATTGAGCGTCGATCCGTTCCAGAACGTTACCACCTTTTTCGAGAACTGAACCTCTAGATCAATAGCTACAGCTATCCTGTGATTCTGATGGTCGGAGAAGGTATTAGGGGAGCCAATCCACTTATCACTACTGACAACAGACACCTTAATGCACGGTTTGAATATTAAAGTAGAAAGTTAATCCGTCGGAGAACATTACCAATTAGTATAGAGTCATTCTTTTTACCGAATACATTACCTTCCTAGATCCTAACCAGCTGTAGCTTTTGTCACTCTTAGTACTCACAGTAAGAAATTAGTAGACATTAAAGCAGAGGCACAACATATTCTGATATATGAAAAAGACAAGCGATGGACAAACCGCTCGAGAACGTTACCAACCTCTTTGAGAGACGAAAGGCTAATTCAATAGCTTGTCCTATTCCAAGATTCCAAGAGTCAAACCGTGTTCTCCGGGAGTAAATCCACTGAACAGTATTGGCATATACTCTTTAATTCACGGTTTGATTATTATCATAAAGTATCAGACCGATTCATAACGTTACCTATTGGTATAAAGTCATTCACCTTACCGAATACCTTACCTTAAGAGAACCAAACCCGCTATACCCAGTGTCTTAGTTATCGTTCACAAAAACAAATTAGTGAACGTTATTGCAGATGCACACCTTATTTTCATGTAGGAACAGAATTATCGAGATTCAAACCGTTTGAGATCGTTACCGCCTTCCTTGAGTGTCGAACGGATAAGTCTAAATCTTCACCCATCTTGGGATGCCGAGAGTGAAATCAGGTATTCCGGGCGTTCATCCTCTGAACACTGTTGGGAACGGACACACTCGTTCTCGGTTTTAATGCTAACCTACAGCGAAAATCCGTTTGAGTGCGTTAACAATTGCAATAAAGACTAACGCTTTACCGAAGACAATACCCACCGAAAAATTAAACCGCTGTATCAAGAGTATAACTTCGTATTGGGAGAAATAAATCAGTATTCATTTCAGTGTCAGCACGTTAACTCCAAGTTAATTATAAGATCGATGGTCAAACGATTCGAGAACGTTATCTCCGTCTTTAAGAATCGAACACATACGTCAATAGATCCACCTACCCTGTTATACCGAGGGTCAAACCAGGTAATCTGAGAGTAACTTCGCTGAAGCAGATTGGCAGTAGGTACCTTAATTCGCGGAGAGAATATTAAAATACAGCGTCACACTGTGTGAGACCGTTATCAATTGCTATAGAGTCAAACGTATCCCACAATACCATACCGTCCGAGAAGCTAACGGGCCGTATCGGGAGTACAGCTACCGGTTTAGAGAAACACATTAGTATACAGTTTAATGACGACACTCTAAATTCATGCATGAATTACGAGATCGAGGGTCTAACGGTTCGACAAAGCTACACGTTCTGTGAGTTTCGAACGGCTAAGCCTATCGCGTCACCTTTTCTTTGATTCGGAGTACTAATCCAGGTACTTGGGGTATAAATTCGCTGAAAAGTATTGGCATAGACACCTTAAACTACTGTTTCAATGTTAAAATCGAGCGTCACGCCGTTTGAGATCGCCACCAATTGCTATAAAGTCAAACCTTTTTACCTGCGGCCTTACCTTCGGAGTATGTATACAGCCGGTTCGAGGGTATAACTTCATGTTCAGAGGAAGAAATTAGTCTTCCCTTCAGTCACTGGTACCCTAATTTTATGTACGGATAAGAAGGTCGAGGGTCAATCCATTCGAGAACGGTACCATCTTCTCCGAGAGTCGAGCGGCTATGCCAATAGCTTCACCTATCCTGTGATTGCGAAAGTCAAACTAGGTATTCCGGGAGCACATCCACCGGACAATAAAGGCAAAAGACAGCCTATTTCACGGTACGAATACCGTGAATAATATTCACGGTAGAGCGTCAGATCGTTATTGAGCTTCATCTTTTAGTTTCGAGAAAAACTTTTTACCGAAGGCCATACATTCCTAGAAGCCCAACCTCTGAAGCGAGTGTCTTGCTCAGTGTTCAAGGTAGCAAGTTTGTAATATTTACTGCGGGAATAAATGGTTTGCCTCTTCGAATATTGGAATACGACAAGCTATGCACTTAGACGTTCGTCTCTCAACGAAGGTGGTTACGTTCTCGAACGATTTGATCCTCGATCTTATAAATAATACATGAAATTATGGTGCCCATCATTAAAATGTATACTAATGTGTTTCACTGAACACAAATTTATACTCTCGATATGGAGGTTTACATTCTCGGCCGGTATGGCTTTCGGTAAAAGGGTTAACTATATACAAGTAGGTAACGCTCTAAAACGGTATGTCGGCCTGGTTTAATATTGATTCCGAGAATTACGGAGTGTATTGCCAATACGGTACGGGGTACATACTCCAGAGTGCCTATTCTGTCTCTCGGGATCCTAGAATACGTGAAGCTATTAACTTAGCCCTTCGAATCCTAAAGAATGTGGTAATGTTCTAGAGTAGTTTGACTCTCGATTTTGCTTATCAGACACGAAAAGAAGGTCTTCGTTAGCTATAATGTCTACTATCTTGTATCCGTGAGCACTAAGCAAGACACTCGCTAGTTCGGTGTTCGTTCTAGGTCGATAAGTTATTCGATAAAAGGTTTGATTTTTTACCAGTTGGTAACGTACTCGAACGTTTTGACGCACAACTTTAATATCCATACAATGAATTAGTGTGCCTATTGCCAATACTGTTCAATGGGTTTTCTACCGGAATACCTTGTTTGACTCTCGTAATCACGGGATAGGTGAAACTACTGATTTAGACGTTCGACTCTCAAAGACAGAGGCAACGTTCTCGATCGTTTTGACCACGAACTTTGTAATTCATAGGAGAAATTATGGTGCCCGTCACTAAAATGCATACTAATTTACTTTGGCGAACACGATGTTATACTCTCGATACAGCGGCTTATATTCACCGCAAGTAAAGCATTCGACAATAGGTTTGACCCCATACAAATTGGTAACGATTTCAAATAGGTTACCGATCTACTTTAATATTCAAGCCCTAAAATAAGGTGTCTAATGCCAAGAATGCTTTGCGGATTTTCTCCCGGAATACCTTGTTTGACTAGCAGTATCAAATTTAAATGAAGATATTGACTTAGGTCTGCAACACTCAAAAGAGGAGGTAATGTTATCAAAGGGCATGACGATCGATCTTCTTTTTCATACACGAAATAGTGGTGCCCGTCACTGACGAGTAAACAAGTTAGTTCCTCTAAACACGACGTTATACTCACGATACAGCAAGGTAGGCTTTGGAGAGTGAGGTTTTCTGTTAAACTTTTGACTTTAAACCAATTTGTAACCTTCCCAGATGGATTGACGCACTACATTAATAATCATACCGTGCGTCTCGGTGTCGACTGCCAATACTGTTCAGCGCAATTACTCCCGGAATATCTGGTTTGACTCCCCGATTCACTGGATAGGAGAACCTATTTACTTAGCCGTTCGGGTCGCAACAAAGGTGGTAACGATCACGAATGGTTTGAACGTAGATCATATAATTTATACATGAAATTAAGGTGCCCATCACTAAAACGAATACTAACTTCTTTCTCTGAACATGAAGTTATGTTTTCGATGAGGCAGGTGATATTCGCGGAGGTAGTACCTTAAAGCGTTTTATAATATTCCAATTGTTAACGCTCTCAAATGGTTTGACGCTCTACTGTAATATTGAAACCGTGAATTAAGGTGCCTATTGCCATAACTCATCAGCGGACTTACATCCAAAATTCCTGGTTTGACTCTCCTAATCGCAGGACGGATGAAGCTATTGATTTAGCTGTTTGTCTCTCACAGAAGGTGGTAAGGTTCTCGAGCCGTTAGACCACAAATCTTGTAATTCATGCACGAAATCGAGGTGCTCGGCACTAAAATGAACAGTAATTCGGCCCTCTGAGCACGATGTTATATTTTAGATACAGCGTGTTAGTTTTTCAGAGGGTAAGACCTTCGGTAACACGTTTGACTTTACAGCAGATGGTATTGGTCTCAATCAAATTGACGCTCTACTTTAATATGCAAACCGTGAATTGAAGTGTCTGTTACCAATACTGTTGAGCGGATTTACTCCTGGAATACCTGATATGATTCTCGGAATCGCACGGTAGGTGAAGCTCTCCGAAGGATAGGTATTTTGTAAAAGGAATGATCTTATACCACTTGGTCATATTCTCCGACGGTTGTTCTCTCAACTTTAATATTCATGTCGTGATGTAAGGTGTCTTTTGCCAATTCTGTTCTGTGGATTTACTTCCGTATTTCCTGATATGGCTCTTCGAATCCCTGGACAGGTGAAGCGAATGACTTAGCCGTCCGTCTTGCACAGAAGGTGGTAACGTTCTCGAACGGTTCGTCTCTCTACCTTCTGATTCCTGCTGGAAGTTAAGGTGATCGTCACTATAATGTATATTAGTTCCTCCCACTGAACAACACCTTATTCCCTCGATACAATTGGTAAGATCTTCTGGGGTTGAGATCTTCAGTATACCGTTCAATTTTATGAAAATTGGTAACGCTGGCAAAAATCTTGACGCTCTACATTAATATTCATACCGTGAATTATGGTGTCTAATGCTAATACACTTCAGCGCGTTTACTCCCGGAATACCTGGTTTGACTCTCGAAATCATAGGATAACTGAAGCTATAGACATAGCCGTTCAACCTTCAAAGGGGGCGGGAATGTTCATGATCTGTCTGTGTTCCGATCTTCTAATGCATACATGAAATTAAGGTGCCCGTCACTAAAATGTCTACTAATTTGCTTCTCGGAACACGAAGTAATGCCCTCAATAAAGCGGGCTTGCTTCTCGGAAGGAATGGCCTACGGTAAACAGTTGGTCTGTATGCGAATGGGTAAAGTTCTACAACGGCTTGACCTCCTGCTATAATATTCGAACAGTGAATGATGGTACGGCAGATCGAGCAACACTACTGTATGGTCTCCGTTAATTTTATAAGACATGATT
>NW_027470821.1:0-32366 GCF_051020765.1 Lasioglossum baleicum | reverse complement strand
GGAAACGCTTTATCGCACGAATGGCGCAAAATTCAAATCCTGCGCGAATTTTGGAACACTCTATTATGAGGGTTTCTCTTATCAGAAAATTTGAAGTCGGTTGTTATATATTCTGTGGTATAGTGATGTTTGTGTGTTTAGTATTCTGATAGATAAGACGAAAGGAAAAGGAAGGGTGCGTTTCTTCTTAAATATGCTTGAAGACCCGTCAATAAGAGTACTTAACAATCATTGCTTTAGACAGAAATGCTATTGGCAGATTAGGATTAACTCGCGAGAATCTTCGAACCTCCTTGAATTCGTCTAATATCGATGGTAAGACCGAGATCTCTGTAATTTAAAAAATTCTTCGACAATCCCGAGGGTAGTTAATAAATCGCGTCTAAGAATTACGCGTTCTGAGAATGCAAGTCGAAAATAAATCTTAGTAAGGTGCCATTGAAGTTATTCGAGAGTTTCTTTCACACTTCTCTGTATAACAATCCGAGAAATGAAATCGAGATGACGGATAAGTTTAGAGCAGATTTTTTTTAGAAGATGGAAGAATAATATAGAGATGTCAGCGTCGTGAGTGGTTCAGAAAGAGTTTGAAGGACATTTTTCTTTGGGCAGATGATACTTTGAGAACTGTGTTACGTTGTGGCTTTAAGTTTACGTGATTTTTGGGAATTTTAAGGGAATTTTTGGTTGAGAAAGGGAAAATTGAGAAGATTGGGGTATTGAGAATGATTTTGACGTTGTTCTTTGGACTTTTCAAATGTCGGGATATTTGAAAAACACTGACTATCTGAAATAACATTTCGCGGTAATCCTTGTTATGGTTGTTGAAGCCGACTATTATTTCAACGTATAACGTTTTCATCGTGTACTCGTCTCGGTATTGCACAGCCAGTTCTATATATATATATATTGTAATAGTCTGGTATTATCGGTTAAAATAATACGTTCCAAGCTTGCAACAACTAACCTGGTCAGACGAAGCTAAAGCCAACTGGAAGGGTTAAATAAATTATTCAAACGTTATCTTTGTTGGAAAAATATATTTAACTGTAATTTTACGAATTTCAAATTGATACTATCCCGATTAGTATATATTACCCGTATTTAATTTTCGTGAAATATTGCTATTGTACGTGTAATATGCTGAGAATAAATTCTCGAAAACTTTGATTAAAAGTTTTGTATAATTACAGAGAATAGGCGTTTTAGAATTTCTCATAATCAAAGTTGTAAATATTCCGAAATCGAAGCGAATGATTTTTAATTTAATTCGATCGACTAATTTCGTGTGTGGTCGAAACGTTCAGTTCGATCCAAACAAGCGTGCTTTATAGTTTGAACTATGTTTGATGCGGTTGAATGTAGGAATGCTTCAATTTAGGCAAGCACCTCGTATCTGTATTATAAAAAGGCGAATGATAACAGACTTCATGTCTCTTATTCGTATTTGCATAATGAGTTAGATAAAAAAAATAAAAACAAATAAATATTTCCAAAAACGTGAATGATATAAAAAGATATTAATATGCAAAGTATCTTAAAATATCAGTCCTCCGTTTTAATTTATTTTTACGATCTGTATTCCCACGGATATTCATTCGTTATTAATCTAAAAAAAGAAAAAAAATTGTGAAAAAAAGAAATTTATTAATGAATTTTTGTATTAAAACAATATTAAACAATATTATGGACTCACATCAATTATTCCGTCGATATTTTATTAGAAAAATTAATATTTTATCCAATTTCATAGATTTTGTTCTAGAAAATCAATATTCTAATTTGCAAAAAATTTTTCTTTAAAAATTAATACCTATTAACCCTTTTCTAACGTTAGAAAAATTTATCTCGATATGTGTCGTGAGACACGCATGTCACAGACAATAAGATACGACCCAAATCCTTTTCGTCTATAAAATATATCAATTTCTTACGTCGCACGAAATCTCCTTGAATATTACATTAGACGTTGCAGACGTTGTTAACTGACAAGGTTGGCGAAAATCGAGTTCGGAACACAGTTGCGAAAGCACACGTTCCCATTTCGAATGGAAACTAGTTGAAGCCCTAGAATACAACCGCGTACGATTAGAGGAGGCTGTAATTTACGTTTATGTTTCAATCCCAGCCTCTACACGGTCACGATAATTGAACGGAATAATTGATACGGTAATGAACATTTCAATTAGCTCGAGGCAAACATGAATTCCCATTTAATCGACTTTGTGCCGAGAAAAATCTGTGCGTTCAATTTCGCGGCTTGTAGAGAAGAGAGCGAATTGCAAGAACGAATCAAAAGTCAATTCAATAATTGAAGTTTGCCAGAGAAAGCCTTGGAATTTAGTATTTCATGAGAACAATTTTTAAAATCGGTATCTTAAAAAATTAATTAAATTCGCGTTTTCATTGTTCCATTCTTTCTTGGTTTCTTTATTTCAGTATTTATCACTGGATAAATTCGCAAATCATTACACCTCGTGTAAAGTATACTTTAAAATTAAATAAACGTATGGATTCTTTCATTATTTGTCTTTAAATATACATTTTCAAGCAAATTTTTGCGTACACAACATTAATATCCAATCGGATATTTACAAAATTTCGTAAAACCTTTACTCGCTTTCAAAAAATTATCTCTCAATTAAATTGTTCCCTTTATCAAATATTTTATGTGAAAGTTTATTTTAATAACTATCGCGAAGATAAAAAAATGTATAATAATCGATTTATACCTTTCTGTTCAATGTCTTCGATTTTAAAGAGAACGTGACGATAATATGAAAACGTTAATTAATTTTTAAATTTTGTTTTCACAGTAACGGAACAATTTATTACTGATTAAATTCGATTAATCGATAAAAACATCGTGGCATTAGTAACGACGCGAATTGGATAGGCGGTGTCGCAGCGGATCTTATCAATTAAATAAATGGCATTGTACACGAATCGTATTCAAGTACGTACAAACAGATTTGAAGCTGTCTAACTGGTAAACAGGTGGAAGCAGGAATTAGGTCAGTGGGTGAACGCTGTGTGCCAATTAAATGGGTCGAATTAATTAACGGTGCGCGAAATTACCTACTCACACTTGCGATATAAATTGAGAAACGAAATTGGGAAGGGACCCAGCGGAACGTTCGAATAACCAACGGGAATATATTAGAGTGCAAATTCAACCCGAAGAACACCCTGTGTCCGTAATCATTGATCTCGCGATGATTGAGACTTCTCGATCCACGGATTCTTTTGCATTTAATCACGAGTATTGCTCTGCTCGCGCTTATTGGCATTAAGAGATTGAAACATATCGAAATTTCCGCGTTACTGAATTCGTATCACTTTCAATATCCGTAATTCAAAAAAAAAAATACAAAAAAAAAAAAATACAAAATGAAAAAAAAATGTACTCCCGGGGTGAAAGGAATATTTTCGTATCATTGTAAATTACGAAAATACAAAATATCGGCGAATATAAAACAATGCAAAACAATTTTAATTTTCATCCAAAATCTGCCATATATTTCTCTTCTCGTTTAAAAATTATTTCGTTTGTGAATCATCCTAGGAATTATATAATATACGAAAATAGAATATATCTATTATTCGTAGGTTTAACGAAATACGTCGTCTGATTCGAGAAGCGAATGAAAAATTAAAGCTCCATCTTCGCTCTCGTACTCATTAGGTAAATAGTGATCAATCTTTGTCCGATGATCTCCGTCGTCGTGATCCATTTTAATCCGCGTAATTTTTTACTCGCCGGATTAAAACGGGACACTTTCGCGCGAGTGAAATTCGGCGAGCAACCGCGGAAACGGGCGTAATTAAAATATAAATGAACGGTGGACAGAGGCGGGGTGCGACAGGCTAAGAGTGGGGCGGGAGGGTTAACGAATTTGCATTATGCACCGATTAATAAACGAATCGGCGATCTGGCCTCGAAATCGCTCGGCGATTTATTGTCCGACCGACTGGAAGCACCGCGATTGCAAAATTGGTTACACGTACAGCTCGCTTGCATAGAGATGGAATGCTGTAGATGATCGAGAGTAAACGAAGAGTGTGAGGGCTCGCAGGGCATGTTCAGAGATTCATTCGATCTCGCCGGGAAACGATCGACGGAGAACGTAACTGGGACATGAAAAATCATGGCAGCATGATTTTTGAAAAATCGTATTTTCCCGCGGACCGTTCGAGTATTTCCCGGGAAAATTCCCTACGTCGATCGTTATCGGAAGATTGCTGAGATTCGTGGGAAATTTATTATCTCCTGTCGTTCCGCTGTTTTGTTTTGTTTCGATAACGTATTGTTATTTGCAATAATTATCGTTTAACGGGGGTTAATATTAACAGAAGGTTTTTCTGCGAATGTCGTCGAATGGAATTTATTATGCATCGCGATACACGATTACGTGCATTTGCACGAAATGCACGTGGAAACGACCTAAACAGCGCGCATAGAGATAGTATTAAACATTGAATAAATGATGGAAACAATATGAACAAGTTAACACTGTAAACAGATCGAATGATGTACAGGACTTCCATTATCCCGATTACACTCGTGTGCACGCGAGTCACGTGTCACGAATGATATATGTGAAGTTATTCAGGCTAATTGCCAGGCCCCATTACATAGACAGTAAACAAATCACTGCCAATCCGAGTGACACTTAATAACGCGGTCCTACTTCGATGCTTGAGATAATCTCCGAACATTTTTATCTTCTCGTCCGTTCGATGTCAGATAGGAAAATTTATTTTCATTTTTACATATACGTAAAGTAAAGATTAATTCCAAATACTACCCAAGTATTTCCGCTGCGCTTAGAATTTTCGTTATCAATCTCGATAGTCTCTCAATTTTTCCGAAGACAGAGGAAAATTTTGTCAGATAGTAAAAATATTCGATCACCCTTCGAACTTTCCGATAAGACGTAGAAATTCGTTCTACTTGGAATTAAATTCGAAATTTTCCGCAGTGGTTCTCGTAAACTCGTCGCAAAACTCATCAGGAACTCCCAATAATCCCGACGGTTTCATTAAGACATTCTAATTAAAATTCGCCTCGACCTCTCAGATATTTATGATTTTCCGATCAACATCGTGCCGACCTTCTCCCGCGGTGAAATTTGCATCCCTGTCCCGCTTATCGGGAAAGATACCGCGGGATCGACCTCGTAACCGAGACTTGCCGACCTTCTCTCGTAAATCCATCTCCCGTCGCGAGACGGGAAACGAAAGAAGAGACGGGTAAAGAAGGGAGGAACGCGGATAAGAAGAGGGAAAGAAGGAGGTGGAACAAAGGAGAGGGTGGGCGCGGGAGGGTGGCAAAAAGATGATTAGTTGACCTGCAGAGAGGCAGTACAAATTAACGTGCGGAGAGCTCGGCAAAAGCTGATTTCCCGCGGAGAAATTTCTTTGTAGCCTGCCGAATATTCAAATAGCGAATTTTAATTAAAGTTTGCCCCGGTTCGTCAAATATTTACGATCCCCTGATCAATTTCCGGGAGCACTCTCTCTCCCTCTCTCTCTGTCTTTCTCTGCGCCTCTCGCGTTCGACTCCACCCGGTCTCTCGCCGTGTCATTTTTTTTCTCTCTCGCCTCGCGTCGGCCCTATTTATTTTCCTTCGCCTACGTCCGACGAGTTTTATCCGTCGGGGACAAACGGAGCGGAAGTAACGTCCCAGAGTCGTCCTACGGAAATAATTCTTCCTGCGAAGGAACGGCGTTTGTTTCTCCGACGCGGGGAACCAGCCAGCCGCGTCTCCGTCGCTTTTTCCTTCATCTACGATCGTTTCCGTTCCTCTGGCCACCGGGAACAGGAAGAATTCCGACACCGATCGGTCGCCGAAGGGTGGAAGGCAATCGAGGAACAAACGCGATAAGACGAGGACGTTTGCTTCACGAGCGAAAGGCTGCGATAGAGGTATTTCTTCCGTTCGTGCCGCGTTAATTCCCGTTGGATCGGTAGACCGGAAGTCTTCGCGTGGCCTTGCTCTTGGCTGGATGCAATGGAAGGCTTTGGATTTGTCGAGGCTTCGGTCCGATGCAGTTTACGCGCGGATTAACGGCGAGCCGGGTGAAACGGTGTTCGCGTGGATTAAGCGTTAAATTTTCGTCTTCCAATTTTTGGCGAGGATAAACAGGGTTATGCTGGAATTATTGCACGTATATTCTTTATTTTCTGAGCGGTAGGATAAAGTTAAAGGTGGCATAAAGAGAACATTTTAAATCTCATATTTTCGGTGATAAAGGATGTGTGAAAATTCTCAAATCTCAATCTTAATATTATAGTATTAAATTCTATTTTCATTCGTGATAATTTTTGGGAAATTTATTGACTATATTGATGTGATATATGAGATAAGTGGTTTGTATTTATAACCTTGGATAATTTGCTAATGAAAGAAAAATAAATAAATAAAAGTTTCACGGTTGACGTGGATTAACATGTTACAATCGAAATTGATCGTTTTTACTGAAACGAAAATTACAGGTAAAAGGTATATAAAGGAACAAATATAAATTCAGTTTTATTAGCAGGAAACGGTAATTGCGGGAAAATACGAAATGTAATATAAAAACTGTTCGATAGATTCGAAAAATGGTCGACCTATCTTTTTTCCCGAAATAACACGAGGCACAAATGAATCGAACCAAAATTCGATACCACGTTCGTGATCGATGGTTGTCGAACGTTAACTGCAATCGAGGAACGTCGAATAATCGTATTAAGTTTACTTTCGCGATCTGTTTTATTGATTGATCGCAATTACATCGGCAACGGGTTGCTCTCGGTGCACAATGCGTTATAATTAAACACAAATCACCGCTTGAAACGTATCGGAACGCTATAAATCAAAAGCCGTGTCGAGGGATTTTTGAGAAAAATAAAGTTTCATCCCTGTCGAATTGCCAACCGATACAAACGGAATCGTGAATTGATTTATTAAATTTATCCCATCGCAAACAGCGTGTCCTCCAATTAGTCCCGGATGTCCCGATTCATCTCGTAGCATTCTCCTAATTCGCGTTTCTGATAGAACCCGCAAAAAAGCTAGATTTAATCAAACGACAATGTGCGAATTATCCACCAGCGTTGAATAAGTGTCGGTCAAATCTAGAAATTCTTTAAAATTCCACGACGAATAACGAGCAAAGGAATCACATTAGACAGAAAAATCAAAATACAACAATCTTCGTGTAACAGGTGGAATTTTTGTCGCGTCTGTTTCACGAATTAAAAACCTTCCGTTCTTCTATTTCCGTATTAACACCTCGTACTCTGAAAATTACTCGATTCGGTCTACCAGCTTCGCGAAATTCTTCGAATCGCAAACAAGCCCGATTGAAGAATCAATACCAAAGGAAAATCCACGAGAAAGAAGCAGCAGATCTCCACACATTCGGCTAACCAAATGTCAACTCCGTTTTCACGGAATTATTTTCCTGAACACGGTAGAAAATAACAGGTAATCCTGTCTCGTGAATTTTTCATAATTGAAACCACTTTCGTAATTACCATCCCGTTGCAATTAGAGAGCCGTAATATCCGGATAAACGGAAATTGAAACACTTAATTACGAGCACGTCAGGAATCCTGTGCGGCTCACGGGTTGTACACGTGTCTCTGTAGGCGCGCGTTCGCATCGCCATAATCTCTAAACGGAAGCCGGTAAACGGAGTCGACTTCCTATTTAAAGAACCCCCGTCTAACCCTGACCCAGCGAAATTGTTTATCGAGCACCAGCCGCGTCGTTGAATTTTCAACGATATTTTTAATAACGCGCCGTCCAGGCGTCCACGGGATGGAACCGTGGAAAAAGACGCGCGTCGCCTGGCAATCGATGAACGCTATCGCGCGGCATGATCGAGCGCTTTATGCAGCTGCGATTTCCTGCGAAGCGGAGCCGATGAATTCGATAAAGCTCGATCGAGCTCGAGCACCGCGACAAAACGTCCCTTAATTGCCGGATTGATTCGTAGGTAGCTGCAGAGACGCGCGATTATCCGAGCGTGAGTCGGCGATAAAGTTCCCCCTGAGGGAACCGTAATATCCGTCTACTGATAGACTTTCTATGTAATTTCACTCGGCACCCGCTGGCAAGAGTGCTTTTTCGCGTCGCCCCGCGCGAACCCGCTCAGCCGGTTCGGCTGACGACGTTAGATCTCCGAGATCTTTGTTATACGAATCGAGACCTTCGCGAAGTTCCGCGATTGTGTCAGGCCAGGGTGAAGTTCAGGCTGCGGCCGGGATGGGATCGTGATCCGCTGGAGAACGTCGGAGATGGTGTTCGATCGGCGATGAGGCGAAGATAGACACGCGTGTAGGACGAGATGGAGATTAGAAGCGAAGATCAGAGCGGAGGTGCGAAGATGTCAGGAGAGCTTCTTGATTGATACAGACTGGAGAGAACACTTTGAAATGTAAAATTAATACTCGAGGAACACGACGCGGAATTTCGGATATCGCAATGGTAATAAAATCGTCGTAATGCGATAGTTACTCTTCACTATCTTCTGTATAAATACAAAAGACTTAACGGAATTAATCCTTTGCACTCGAAGACTTTTTCACCATTAACACTAAAAGTACCAAACGGAATGAAATGACTCCTTCCAAAATTTACTTCAAAATTATACATTCATTGTTATTTCTTTCGCTCACTTGAATTTTTCTAAATTCTTATATCATCCGATTATTCAATTCTCGCTTTTCGTTTTTCTCCTAGCTTATTTTTTATGGCGAAAAATTCTTTATCTACTCTTAATTATAGTCATGGTAAGAATAAGTAGGTGCAAAAGAGCGGTAGGTTTAGTGTTAAGAAACTTTTCGTCTGCTTCTATAATCTCGGTGATAACGTTTATGCTGAAATATGGAAAAAGAATTACACGTTTGCGTATGGAACGAGTGAAATTATTTTATTTCGATATTCTCTATATTTTTAATACAGTTATTGTCGCTTATTCGACGTTTAAATTGTGATATTAAAAGGAATGGCGACTGAGAGTTCCCTCTCGAGTACAAAGGGTTAAACCTCACTCAGTTCAGATAAACACATCAAGAATACTTTAAAATACCTAATCGACGTCTACAATCAATCTTACCTACAAAATTTAAACGACCCATTATCGAATCCCGTCATTAATAACCTAGCTGTTGATGCGACGTTAAACTTGAAAAAAAGAAGGGAAAAAAAATGGTTGTACATGTATAGTCGACTTATACAGAATTTCTTTTCGCGCGAAAGGATCGCGTGTAAATGGTATATACGGTAATAAATCATCTACACGTTTGCACGATTCTTAATACCGTTAAATACGTGTAATCTTTCTCGCGTTTGCAGGCTGACTGACTCGTTACGTATAATGGCGTGAGCAATGGTCTTCGTTCCCTCCGCCACCTAATTATCCTGATTACTATTTTCCTGAATAGACGACGACGGCACTGTCATGAATCGCGGATTCCCAACAGTAACGAATGACGTCTATTATACTACTTCAGCAAGAAAACCTTCGAATATAAAGCGTTAATAGTGGAAGCTTGCAACTACGTCGACTGATCTCAAATAGGCAAAATAGGCTTCTCCTCTCGTATTTTCCTCTTAAGTTAGAAATTTTTTAGAGCAAATTCTTCTGTCCTTAGACGATAGAAACTCGTTCGTTGCAAAATCACTCGTGAAATGTAGAATATCGCCAAAGAATAGGGAGCAAGGAACGTTCCTGTGAAAGTTTGGCAAAGAAGGAGCAATGAGAGCCAGAAAACGTGACGATCTTGTCAAAATCACAATAAATTAAATAGTGGAAGCTTGCATCTACGTCGACTGATCTCAAATAGGCAAAATAGGCTTCTCCTCTCGTATTTTCCTCTCAAATTAGGAATTTTTTAGAGCAAATTCTTCTGTCCTTAGACGATAGAAACCCGTTCGTTGCAAAATCACTCGTTTAATGTAGAATATCGCCAAATAATAGGGAGTAAGGAACGTTCCTGTGAATGTTTGGCAAAGAAGGAGCAATGGGAGCCAGAAAACGCGATGATCTTGTTAAAATCGCAATACATTAAATAATGGAAGCTTGCAACTACGTCAACTTGTTTCAAATAGGCCAAATAAGCTACTCCTCCCGTGTTTTCCTCTCAAATTAGGAATTTTTTAGAGCAAATTCTTCTGTCCTTCGACGATAGAAACTCATTCGTTGCAAAATCACTCGTGAAACTCGGTAAACGAACGTCCCTGTAAAAGTCTGGCGAAGAAGGAGCAAAGGAAGTTAGAAGACGCGACGATCTTGTCAAAATCGCAATGAATTTGATCAGAGACAAGCGTAGCTGTCGTCGATCGAAAGCTCGTCAGCAGGAACGATTGAAAATAACGCTTAAATTTCACAGGGGCCAGCACGAGCGATAGCTGGTGGTGCAAAGGTGACGTCAGGTGACAAACGTGTGTCAGGTGCCACGTGATAGATGAATATCGCGGCTGGCAGCGTGGACCAAACCAGTTAGCAGATAGTGACGAGTTGCCCGGATTTATGGTGGTTTAACCAAACGAGAGGCGCCGCGTGTTGTTAGTTTATCGATGCTGCCATACTACCTCGGCATGGTTAACTATACGTGTGTCGGGATCGTTGCGCGAGCCCTGAATAACGGGGTCGTGCATACATTTCGCATGGCCTCTCGCGTTTATGAAAATACACACGCGGCCGAAAGTGGATTTGCGTTAATCGTCAAACCCCTCTACTGTGAAAATCCTTTCTTTGTTTCCTCGAACTGGCTCAACCTTCGGAAAATTCGATCAATTATGGATCTCGTGTCAACGATCGAGAAATTTCGAGTATTTTCGTGAACGCGATTTGAAATTTTACGGTTCGAATATTTTCGTACTGCTTCCTGGGTGTAATTGGTGTTTAAGATGATACGTTACCCTATTATTTGGGATTGTTTAAAAACCGCGAGGTTTGGTGCGATGATCTTTCAGCATAAGCCGAAACAAGCGCCACTTTGTCGCGTGGCTCTTTTCGATAAGACTTTTCCTGCAACTCCTAGCAGTAATCAGAGTCAAAGTTTCGCTCGTTTAACAGTTTCACTTGCAAAGTACACCTTCAACTTTCTATTTTTAGTCAAATTATCATTCGCGATCTTCATTGAGTTCATCTATTTTGGGATGTGGAAAATCTACGATAGCGTTGAATAAGTATATCTACTTTAAATTACAAAATTCATTCTTAATCCTTTTATTAGTTAAAGTAACTCGTGAAAAGGATAGAGTAAATGACACGTGTCATTTTTAAAACGATTTGGCATTTATTCAGATAGCTGTGAGAACGTTATTTACAGTCTTGATAAATTAATTATTAAAATGTACTTCTTCGTTGCTAAGGTGTAAATCGATTGTCGAGACTCTGACTGTGAGGTTGAGCATCAAGAATCGTAAATTCTAACAGCAATAAACAAAAGAAAAATCCTGTACGATAGTCGCGCGTGATTTCTAGTTACGACGGGGGGTGGCAGAAAAATGGCGCCAATGGTAATCATAGCGTGGTCCGAATTCGAAATTCCTCACGGAGTTCGAGCAACCGAGACGACCGCACGTTCGGCTGATCGTGTTGCTTTCCACTGCCATAAATTCCAAAGGAGGAAAATTATTTCAAACTGCCTTATAACCTGCGCAGAAATTCCGGAACGATAGACCACGTTTCGATCGATCCAGCTTAGCTGCTGATAACACGAACTAGGTTCTTGATCCCGATATGATCTTTAAGCACCGGGCTATTCTCAGTGCTCGAGAATTTTAATTATTTACCAGGAATCGATATAAAGAAAAATATCGTTACGTCGATGTAAAAACAACTTCACTAAGAACCTTCCAAAATTCGTCAAGGCAGTCCTGAAGTAAACGTTATTTCTAATTTATCTCTCTTTTTTTCTCACGGCTCGCTTCCTCGCAATTCCTCGCGTGTTTACATTAGTCTCTCCATCAGACAATGTTGTGAGAGACTCGTGGTTAGGAATTCGGCCGAAACGGAAGTGCTTGAGGCATGTAACGTAGTTCGTAGGTAAGACCGAACGAAAACAACACGTGTCGGGCTCATAGCGAATTTCCATCAATGTCCTTCTCTCTCAATTACGTGTTATCCTCCGAAGTGTCCGGACGTATGACCGACTCTGCTGCTGGCTCTAGCACGCGCCATCGCATTAGATACCATTTTCTATCACGATTTTCGTTTAACACGTTCACGACGGGGTGTACCACCGATGGTACATTCTTGTCTGTCCTATGGGACGGGATGAGCCACCGATGGTACATACAGAATTGTCTCATCGAGCGGGATGAGCCACCGGTGTACCACGTCGGTGTTAATCTAATAAAAAGGTGATTATTCTAATTAACAAATGATGTAAGCAAAATTAAATTGAAATAAACAAAACAACAAGTAAATTAAAACACTTTCTAACAAAATGTGGTAGGGTACCACAATGTAGAAGATTACCTGAGAGAAAAAGAAATGATATACGTTATTATAGCAGAATGGTAATTTTGTTATACCTTTTAATCTACCAACAATAGTTTGGTATAAAAAAAAAAAAGAAAATGTCAATTGCTATAACGCGACATTGGTTCGTGTATTTGCGTGGGTTCAACCCGCCCGATGGGACCGAAAAACAAGTCCCACGGTGCGGCCAGTGAATTAAGGCCCCATCGCAAACGTGTTAACCCCTTAACCCTTTAGCTTCCAATGAAGCTTTAGCTTACAAATTTACCTCAGAGGCGTCTTAAGGCTATCGGGCCAATTTGCAACAATAAATCTTTTTTCTGTTTAATAATCAACTAATCGTAGTTATTTATCAAACATCTTGCAAAGTTAACTGTACCGCGCACGTGTATATACAAATCATAGGAAGTTTGCGATTTGCACAGTTTCAGCCAATCACCTTGGTGTCGATTTTGTTGAAAAATCAATCGTAAGGCAAGGGGTTAACCTATAACGGCGGATATAGCCCGCGTACGATGATCGGGCCAAACATAAATATTACGGGCATAGCCCGTAGTACGATGATCGGGCCAAAAATGAATATAACGTGGAATATTTGATATGTAATTACAGCCTGATGCGATAATTGTAGTAGACGCAAGTACTACAAAAAGTTTATTTATACAAAAATCCGAAATACAAAATTAATAATCTGCAATGGTGTGATATATAATTCGAAGCATTCTGGTACATGTAAAGGAACTTTACATTTCTTACACTCCCACGTTGTTTCTTTACGTTTTTTATTTTTTTGACAAACTCTACAACGTTTTGACGGTTTTAATTTAGAGGGTGTTGGATCAATATGCTTTGGAAAATGATCCCAATGCATTGCGTACAGTCTCTCTGGCGCATCTCCGTAAGATAATACGCCTCGTTCTCTATAAATCGGTTTTAGCATATTCTTCTGTAGAGATTCGTCTATGTTGATCCTATAGTCCACATAACATTGTTTCTTCCCATTTTTTATTTTTCTCCATAAAATGTAAGAGTTAAAAAGACCAATATCGAACAGATAAAAAAAATTTTTTTATATCCTTTCATGTATTTCCTCATTACTGGAAAACATGCTAATATGTGGTTTACGATTGGCTCGATCAGCGTATTACACAAATCGTGCGAATGTCCCGAAGGCTGCGCGAGCTTGTATACGATTTCGGGCCGAAATTTTCGAGTCTAAATCGTAGGTTAAGGGGTTACATCGGTAGAGTTCGTACGATTGTCGTTATATCTAATACAGATAAAATATCGGTGGAAAAGCGTGGTTTCTCTCGCTTAAGGTATTAAGCGATTGGCTCTAAAAACAGCCCCGTTGTATCTCCGTAATGACGAGTGAACCCGCGGCTCTAATTGCTCACGCTCAAGTATCCATTATTGCATTCGCGCGATGTAATTCAATCGGCGCGTTTCCGCCTGAGGTGTTTTCATTGCACCGCGACGCGAATTTCCTCGGTGTTTGAGCGGCTTCCACCTGCAACGCGCAATCAATCTCGTTTCAAGGCGGCTCGTAAACCCAAAATCGAAACGGAAATTCCTGGCCGATAGGCATAATATCGAATACTCCAACGATGAAACTGAAATTTTGATTTCATGATTCCTGCCGCGTAAAGCTTAACGCGTGAGGCCGATTTCGTTTAATTTAATATACAAAATTTCCGAGCACAGTGTAACAAAATTGTGTTGCTAGTCGCGAAATCGAAAATTTAGGAACCGGATGAAAGTACCGGAATAGTTTTGCCAGTGTAATTAAAGCATTTTCGATTTAATCGTACGATACCTTCATCGAGTCCTATATTTTGGGGAATTCTGTGAATGGGTATTCAGAATTTCATTGCTTTATCTCACTGTCTCGTTGAACAAAAGTACAGGGCATACATCGAAAACGCGAATTAATAATTTGCAGGATATTTTGATTACGTATGGAATTAAACGACTTAACAGACGGTTAGAATTTTAATTAAAAGCTTGAGTTAGGCTTCGCGCTTTGTCGAAAGATAATGACGGATTTTATCAGAGAGAGGAGAAATTTGGTAATTATATTTTTCTTAATACGATGTATTTTTGGTTTTCAGACATTAATCGCCGGACAAGGGTTGAACGATGATATGTGGCACACGTTGATATTCTCCAGAAGAGCGGGTTCCCTGAAGTTCCAGATCGACGAGACTGTTGTACGGAGTAAGTAAAAAATCACCACTTTTCTTAATCATTTCACGAATTTAATATAATTTATTATATCACATACGAATTGAAATTTTTGCAAAATATCAAAGCAGTTAGAAGAATATAGCTTTATTATTTACAAAATTCTGTATTCGGAAAGGGTGTATAATTATTTTTCGAATTATAAATCTCGTTCAGAAACATAAGAATTTAGAGAACCGTAATATAGTTTATTGTATCATGTACAAATTGAAATTTTCGCGAAATATCAAAGCAGTTAGAAGAATATAGCTTTATTATTTACAAAATTCTGTATTCGAAAAGGGTGTATAATTAATTTTCGAAATATAAATCTCGCTTGAAAACAAAAGAACCTAGAGAACCTTAATATAGTTTATTGTATCATATACAAATTAAAATTTTCGCGAAATGTCAAAGCAGTTACAAGAATATAGCTTTATTATTTACAAAATTCTGTATTCGGAAAGGGTGTATAATTAATTTTCGAATTATAAATCTCGTTTGAAAACAAAAGAACCTAGAGAACTTTAATACAGTTTATTGTATCATATACAAATTGAAATTTTCTGGAAATGTCAAAGCAGTTACAAGAATATAGTTTATATTTACAAAATTCGGTATTCAGAAAAGGTGTATAATTAATTTTCGAATTATAAATCCTGTTTGGAAACATAAGAATTTAGAGAACCGTAATATAGTTTATTGTATCATGTACAAATTGAAATTTTCGCGAAATGTCAAAGCAGTTACAAGAATATAAGTCATATTTACAAAATTCTGTATTCGGAAAGGATATACAATTAATTTTCGAATTATAAATCTCGTTTGGAAACATAAGAACCTAGAGAGATAGCCGATAGGAAAGTAGTATAATGATTTTATTCCCGATATAGATATCAAAGATTCCCGAACCCAATCGCACAAAGAATTATTTCAGAGTCGCGTTATCCGATATTTCACGCTTTAATAAAAATTGGATATTCTGAAAAACAAGTCGCTAATTGCATGCCGAGCAAAGATATACAGTTTCAAACGCCGCGGCGTGCAAATACCGGCGCGGTTTCGCGAATCGTTGTAAATAAAAATCCGTACGTCGATGGATAGATTTAATATAGAATCGAAACCGCGGCGCGCAGCTGAAATTCGAATGAGAAAAATCCTTTTTCGAAAAAGCAAGAAAAATATCTGGCAAAAAACTGAAACCGATACAGCAGATTCAATCATCTTCGAAATTCGGGGAAATTTGCGCCTGGATCGCTATTACAACGAGAATAACGGGCACAGCGTGACGCCGTATCAGGTCCCCGTTGTTCATCCCGCCATTATACGATTCCCTTTTTTGGCTCTCCGTGTGAGATATTTAGTCACACATCGGTGATCTCGTTGGCGCTTTTCGAGGAACGAATACAAAAAGGGGTTGGCTCGTGTTCGAATTCGAGCTCGCTCGTCTGCAACGAGCCAGCTCGAATAGGGAAAATATTTCTATCCGGATCGGTCCTATCGCTTTTTCAGACGCACACGCGTATCAATGCGTTGTAGATCGATATTTCGAGGCTAAACTGGATATTCGATTGCGAAAATCGCCAGTGAAATCGGTTACTTTTCTCGTAGACGGTGAAATTTAGGTTAGTTTCAGCAGTAGACAGGTTTGTTTGCGATTTTAGTGATGAGTTTGGTACGGTCCGACTTTTGTTATGCATACCTGCCGAAATTTATTATTAACCCTTTGCACTCGAAAGACAACTCTCAGTCGCCATCAAATTTTGAAGACTCATGTTAATTGATATGTCAAATTTAAGGTAATATAACAATATGCGAGATAGCGAAATTAAATAACTTTACGTGTTTATTAGTATATGATTCTTTATTTACCATTGAAAGAACAACGTCAGTTTTTTAGAAAAACATCTGTGAATTTCTGCGCTTCTTTAGCCAAAAAATCGTCGAGTACAAAGGGTTAATAGAAGGATTGAAAAGTAGAAAATGTATCGTTAGCGAAATATTATTAGTAGAATATTAATAGAAGTTAGAAAGGAAACGAAGTTAACATAAATTTCGTCAGAAATGGCAGCTGATTTATACACTCTTTTGATATTTTTCACATAGATTTTAACTTACGATATTTAAAATCCGTAATTATTGGAAATTATTGATTTTTGGAAAGTAATAGGTTGATATTATTATAGCCTTTGCCTAATCTCGAGTTACAGGTACTTTTGTCACAAAATTCTAACATTATTAAGACTACTTTTCAAAATTTCTCGCGTATAATAGATATTAATATTAGGTATTAGTTGGTAAATTATCGCGCAGTAGACTAAGAGGTTGAAATATTTTCAAAGGTATCAGATTCTCATTTATACTTCAAATTTAAAACGACAAACCATTTCAAACACCTCCAACGCTCAAGACTTCGTCACTGGGAGAGAATGTTCACTCTCAATTCCTGTAATTCGATGTCAAACGCGACACGTCGCGCTTTTCTGAATGGTGAAAGAACAGCTAAAACAGGAGAGGAAAGGAAATAAAAGAATCAGATTCAAGTAACACTGGCCTTTTCCCAAGCTTGACAGCGGCACTTGGAAGCCGATCGTGCTTTTTTAGCTGCGTGTAATTTGCCCGGCGAGATATTGCAGACAGTTTTTCAAAGAAGACACCGTTGGCAACCCTGCAAGCTGTAACAGCGTTAAAAAGTCACGATGATTCTTTTTCTCTCGTTTTTTCCCCGACGTCAATAGGGAGTTACATGGAGATACCCTTTGGACATGTTTTTCGTTTTCGACCTGGCGTCATTCATTTTTCATTGGATGCCTCGCGGTGACGTAAGCTTCCGTTGAGAGCACGAAATTGGATTCGAGGTTTATGTAATATTCATTTAAAACATTTTGCGGCCTTTTTCTTCCGGCATCCGTGTTTTTTTTTCCCCTATCTTCCTACAACGTTCTGTTTTTAAGCGGGAAATCACGTTCGCGGGAAAAATGATATTTTCGGCCTTGCGAGCCTCGTGAATGTTTGAAACCGGGGATAAAGCCTCTTCGAAATTTATGGGACACCTACGTTATTATCCCGGGTGATCTAAACATGCCATTAGGAACTTCCGTTACCGATATACATTTATTATTACACTTATATATACCACAGTTAAGCGCACGCATGCTTATGGAAAATTCAAAATCGATTTTTCCTCGTAGCAAAGTCTCCAGGGAAGAGATTTCATTCTTCAACCTTCACTTATTTTTCTCCTCTAGAACCACTATATATTTCCACACTGTGAATTATCTAAAAATTTGTTCTTCTTTGATAAAATGTTTCTCGAAAGATATGTTTCTCTGAATATCTCAAGGAACAGAACCTAGTCAAAAATTACTTCACATACAGTTCTTCGGATTATTTTACGTAGATTAATACTCTGAAATGAAAACCATAGGTTCACGATAGAGAAAAAAAGAATTGGTGTTTTTAAATGATATTGAAATCGCCCAAAAATGGTCATAGAATCTTCGCGCGAAATAGTACGAGGAGTGCTATGCCATTGATAGATATTAACAACATAAATCGATCATCTGCGAAATTTCTCGTCCCGTCAGTTCGAATGCAACGCATTCCCCAGACGTTGGCGGAAAAAAAAAAATGGAGAAAAATGGTGTCGCCTCGTAAATTTTGGTCTGGAAACATGGCGGCAGAGGGGCGAAAAAGTGGCGCAGCTATCGGCAACGCAAACAACGGAAGTTGTCCGACCGATTAAGGAAGCAATTTCCCTTTTACGAACGAACGACAAAGCGTATCGAAACTTTTACAATCGTCAGATGCCTCGTAACACAGCCGGAGTAAGTGCCTCGTAACAGTTAGCACTGCGTTCCAATCTATCGCGCGTTCTTTATCGCCCCGAACCTAATCGGATTGTCTCTCATTGCCGGCAATAGGCCACTCGACTCTGAAACACGGGCCGCAACTCTGCAGCTACCATTTACAGAGTCGGAACGCAACGTTTCGATGGCAATCAACCGTTTTACATCTGCTGCAGACACACAATTTACTCTGTCCCCGCGCTCCTTGCCCGCCGCTGCGTTTCTAACATCGTGTCGTTTCATTTGCATCGATACACCTTCGTAACTGGATCACCGGGACATCCTGGCTGCTTGCTCGCCTGTTCCCGGCTGCGTCGCGACGCAGCTTTTCCGGCTTTCCAGCCGCTCGCAGAGACGGTTTTAACGTCTGTCTTGTTGCTTCGTGCCGACGTGCTCTCGCGTGTGATACGCCGCGAATGTCGGATGCGGATCAGCCTTGTCATGGGGTTTTAAATGCTAATGCGAGGTCTATCAGCTGCAATGCAAATTCCAGCCAGCTATCGCGGTGGGTATTAGGTGCTGATCTGTTGCAAGTTAATGGAGACAAGTGGATCGTACCGGATTAGATCTGATTGATATTTGACCGGTTAAGAATGCGATATCCTCGTATTCCCACTGCGACGTGCATGCTTGGTGATAGTAATTTGCGTGAATGCGAGTGTCTTTGTGCGTAGACGGGGTTTCTTGGGGTGTTAGGATTTATCGAGTAGATTGGAAGTGGAATATAGTATTAGATCATCACACAAATTCGTCCCGCGACGCTTTTTACATTTTTCGTCGCGTTTTATATACTATATCGACGATTAACGTCTTTGCCAACGAAATTGGAAGAAATCGTGGAACAAAAGTACCACTACATTTTAAAGGTTTATTATGTAACTAAAGTGTTGTTTAGGAAGAGAGGAAGGTATAAATTGTTGTTGGGGTTATTCACCATGGTTTTTTAAGGGCAACCAGATTTAATGTCGATTGTAGATTCTGCTATTTTTCCGAATTGTTTCTATTTGTCATGCTGTGACACGAAATAAGTCAACACTGTAATACAAGTTTTTAACGATAGAATTGTCAATTCAATCAAAAAGACTGTTCATAGAATTTTCCTTTTAACAAAAATTAATTTCGATACGTATTGAGATAGAACTGGAATGAATAGATTTATTCATCTTCATTGAACTGCAAAAATTAGTATTATCTACGCCTGATATGTTTAGGTACCCCTTAAAGATTGGCAATTTTATTGTTAAAGAGGGATACAAATATTTATTAGACATAGATAGCTTTCGCGAATTTTATACTGTACGAATATAAATTTTATTACCAATTTTTACATAGATAAATGAATTGGAAACATTATGAAAATTGACCGGATAGTTGTAAAATTAATTCAGAAGACGCGTACATTTTCAATTACGAGAAATTTTCAATCAAACAAATACTGAACAGGTTAACCTACGAAATAGAATAATATTATATTTTTACATTCCGGGTAATATTCGAAATCGATTTTAATATCGGACGCGTCGCCATCGCCTCGTCGCGTTTCAATTTCTAACAACGAGTCGAATTTTCGGGGACATTTGTCATTTCGTGGATGATAGAATTACCTGAGATATTACTTCCACGGGAGAGTAGAATGTGCGCTTACTCCGTCGACAAGCTGAAGTTTCAAAAACTGTTATTGCTGTGTCAAAAGCAGAATTTGTAGGAACGGTCCGTGCTTGCCCGCGAAATTTTTCCGAAATATTCCGCCGTTGTCACGAGCTAGATTTACACGGGCGTAAACAGTTGTGATTTCTCGAAATATTCCGTAGCACCGACAATGACGAGGCTTCTCCTGCTCCAAACCACACCGGCGCTTGATGAAAAATACATGACACCGGGGAATAAAATTGTAATATGCACGGAGCGGGCCACGAAGCCAGGTATAAGATTACGTTTCTCTTAGCTCCACGTATTAACTTACTTTACGTTTCAAATGGCCGATCTGGGGTTACTTTGAGTAAAGCTCTTCAGGTAATCAATCTAAGGTAATGTACGCGGTTTGATATGTCAAACGAGAATGTGAACTTCACTTCTATCTTTTAATTATAATCTAGAAGAACAGAAACGACCAGATATAATGTCAATAATATTTAATACCGATTCATTATTA
Source organism: Lasioglossum baleicum (assembly GCF_051020765.1). Classification (NCBI taxonomy): domain Eukaryota; kingdom Metazoa; phylum Arthropoda; class Insecta; order Hymenoptera; family Halictidae; genus Lasioglossum; species Lasioglossum baleicum. Next base: position 11,654 of record NW_027470821.1, on the reverse strand, counting down.
GTTAGAGACGTTCAGGAATCAATTTCTTCCTAAAATAAATTTTTACTCTTCGTTTTCTGAAGTTAATGAATAGTTGAAGTATGCGATTTGATATGACAAACGAGAATGTGAAATTCACTTCTATTCTTTACTTATAACCTAGAAGAACAGAAACGATCGGATATAATGTCAATAATATTTAATACCGATTCATTAATAGTTAGTGACGTTCAGGATCAATTTCTTCCTTAAAATAAATTTTTACTCTTTGTTTTCTGAAACTAATGAACGACGGTTTAAGTACGCGATTTGATATGACAAACGAGAATGTGAAATTCACTTCTATTCTTTACTTTTAACCTAGAAGAAAAGATACGACCAGATATATTGTCAATAATATTTAATACGGATTTATTACTAATTAGAGACGTTCAGGGATCAATTTCTTCCATAAAATAAATTTTTACTCTTCGTTTCCTAAAGTTAATGAATAGTTTAAATATGGATCCACTATTATTTAAAAGTGTTCAGGGACCAAAGCGACTCCATTTTTGAATTCTTCTAAATCAAACTGCTAAAACACTTCGTCCTGGTGTTTAAAATAAATTTGTACTCTTCGTTTCCTGAACTAAATCCGAGAACAACTAATCAAACAAGACCACTCCATATCGGAAATTCAAAAAATTTTAATTCCTTCGTCAATTTAATATATAAATACCAATATCAAGAATCACGGTTCTGATTTCAAACGACAATATCTCGAGACTTAACCCTTTTCTCAAGAAGCGATTCTCAGTCGCCATTTAATCAGATTCAAAAGATCGATATTAATCGATATATGAAATTTAAAATTACCCATCGATGCGTAGAATGTCGAGATAAAATAATTGCATGTCTTAACCCTTTGCAGTCGGCAGTTTCATAGTTACTTTTTCGTACAAGAATTTAAAGTCAATATATAGATATCAAAGCTCACGGTATTTGTTAAAACCGATTTGTTGCGTTTAATACTACTTATAACACGTAAGAATACAAAATTTTAAATCTCTGTATTGTTCTAAAGTCGCCTTTTACGATTTAAAAATGTCCCTGTAACGGAGACACCGACCGCAAAGGGTTAATATTCATAGGATTTCTTATTTACCATTTTAAAAATATCGTTAACTTTATGATAGAAGATTTTCGAATTACTATTCTTCTCTAACGAAAAAGTTATCGAGTGCAAGGGGTTAAAACACACAGCAAAAGTAACACCGCGTTTTAACTTCGCCGTTGAATATCGCGTTATAAATTATTTGAGAAAAACCTCGGTAGAAAAAGGTAGGAAAAATGGATCAGAGGGAAAATCATCGATCCCCGTGCTCGAACAAAGGAGCTATCAATTTCTTGCCCGAATGAAGCATCGATTCCACGCCTCCGACTGCTTCCTCGGGGATCGCGATTCAGAGGCCGCGGAAGTTAGATTTATAAGGTCGCAGGTTCGACAAGACGTAACACTTAAAAACGAGGCGTAGCAACGGCGCTCGTTTATTGTATCGGAGCAGAGAGGAGGGCGTGTATCTCGGGACGCATCGGGCCACGAAAATCGTGCGTTGGAATATCGAAGAGGAGCGGTGGCATCGAGCCGATCCTCTCGCGACAGGATCCATTTCGCATCGACGACTCCCTCTGATCCTCGTATCTTTCCTTTATGCTCGAACTGTCTCGAATAGGCGGCCGAGAAGTCAATCTCGCACGCGAGATAGGGAAAGAGGGAGAGAAAAAGTTTTCATTCGAGCAATCGCCGTTTAATAAATTCCCGGCTAACGTCGCGCGAAATCGCAAACGCGCCGCGCGCAGCTTTCGTCGCCATTATTGCCGGAATCTTGACTTTAATTACGCGCGCGCGGTATTAATTATAAACGGTGTTAATTAAAGCGGACAGGGTGTTCGCGCGCAACTTGCCGCGGTTCCTCGTTGATGAAGATCGGGTTGGCGTATTTGAAATATCGCGCGAAACGTGTGCCAACTTAGAGATTGGGTTCGTTCCGGAGTTGGATATCGCGAGTGTACCGCTCTTATGACACTTCTGCGTTAGGCTACCTTTGAGTTGATCTGATCTGTCGATCTCGGGATGTTGAAGTCACTCTTATTATTAACGCGGTATTTTATCAAAGAAAATTGTTTAACCCTTTGCACTCCGAACTATTTTTGCTACCAGTTTCTCAGCGTCACTTCTATGAACCCTCGTATTGTTTAGTATAGTTTTTGAACCAAGTATTAGAATGATATTGGACTTATATGAATTGGTTAATATCGAGAAATATTAGGTCGTCCCATAAGTTCGTTCGCAGTGATATTTACATTCCTCGTCACAATTTATAAACTATATCGATGATTAACGTCTTTGTCAACGAAATAGGAAGAAGTCGTAGAACAAAAGGGTCTCTAAATTTTTTTTTAATATTTAAAGGTTTATTCGACGTATAATTTTAAACGGTAAAAGTAAAAACCGGAAAGAATTTATGGGATGACCTAATATATATGTAGGAACGTTTTTTGGTGTAAGGAATTGATTAGAATAATACTGCGACTTCTTTTGGGAATACGATATAACTTTATTAACACTAAGTTTTTTGTATACCTATTTCTACAGACACCCGTCAGATTTAGGATAAAGAAAACCACATATTTTCTTTAAAAAACAAACGATGAGTTTAATTTGAAAACAATCGCAATATTAACAGATTTAATATAAGTTAATGAAATCTGTTAATATCGTATAATTGAAGCAACTCATTCGTCAAATTGACGGGTCCCGTAAATCTAGTGTTAAAATAATCAATGGTATAGAATAACTGTCTAGATGTTTATTCTTACGGCGCTGGCTTACCTCACTAGAACTGCATAAAGAAAAACATAAAACTTAAAAACTGACCTCTCCTTCTGCTTATATTATTATATATCCCTTTCATTCTATCTTCTTTCACACACAGGCGCTCTTTCTCACTCACGCATTTCCTTTGTAGCCTGGGTCTTGAGTGGGCCAGATACTTGGAACACTCAGGACGCATCCCAAACTTCCACATGTTTCTAGCATCCGTCCCTCCCGTAAATATTTCAAACACTTGGGCCTCTTGCACGCGGTCACTTCCAGATTCTCTGGATTCCATCCATTCCTGACATTCGTTCAAGGCCGTATTCATCCCATTCCTACATATATTTGCGAAAGCATTATTTTTTAGAATTTTGTAAAGTTTGAAAAACTCTCCAATATACACTGCAGGTTGATTTCTGCACGTTTGACAATAGTAAGTTGCTTGACGTCTACCACCATGCGTTTTTCTGTCAAAACAAACAATACAATCCCGTTTTCTTTCTCCCGAGAGAATATGTAGATTATTATTCAGTCTAATGTCCGCCGTAGATGTGGATGGACGTGTTCTCGGCTCCCGAAAATCACTTCTTTTATATATCTTAGTAATTTTATCATATCGTGACTTGATTTCTTCGAACATTTCTAGGGAAAACTTCAGGGAAACACACATTTCTCAAAAATATATGCCCCGTAATCACTAATAAACTTTTATGTCCCCTGAGAGAGGACAGCGGAGTTAAAAGACGCGTTTTAAATTTGGAATATGGAATATTGGGAATCGATAGACACGGAGATCCATTATTAAACCCCCAAGTTGTTGGGAATCACGATTTCTTGTGACGTAAATACACGTTGTTAAAAGAGTCGTGTTTTACGGAACAAAGGGTGCTTCGTTAAGATATATTCTTTATTAAGAGTAATAACAATTTTAAGCACCGTTTCAATTATTTCGTTAATTTTTCATCGAATAATCTGATGACGTTAACTATAATTTAGAAGGAGTGACTGAGACGATAGCCATCTTAAATACAAATACCGGACAAAGTGGTACTAGTGTCGCGCACGCGAGCCGCATATCTCCTTAACCTAAGGCGAACTTTCAAATAAAATAAAGTGTACCCGCGATCGCTTGGATATTCCCTTGCCACTCCCTTAGAGATACGCGATACGGGACAGCTGGAAATTGCGGTAAATTCTTGAATAAAATAAAGCTAGTAATTCCAGCAATTATTTCTCAGACACGATAAATCCACCGGAGTCTGTTGAACCTAAAAACCGAGGGAAAGGAAACTAAAGCTACCTACGCTGAGGAGAAAAGCAGTCGTATCAGTTTCGCCCGACTCCGGTTTTCCTTTTAACGCGAAAACGCACCCTCGAACATCCATTTCGATCGTGGCCGGGGCGTTGCTTCTTCGAGACTGCCTTGCGGTACAATATCGTATTTCAAAATCCCTATTTAGCATAAATATCCGAGCAACAGCCGCGCAGAGCGCGGGCAATTCCGCGAGGAATTCCGCGTTCAAACCCGAGGTGATGGAAGGACAATGCGTCGACGGCGAAGGAAATACGATGGGAGCGAGAAAGCAAAGGGAACAGGCCGGAATAAAAAGCGGAGAGTAAATCTCGGCGAGTGAAATAAGAAAGGAGCAGAGGCGGAGAGGAAGGAATTTTATTAAGACTCGGAAAAATGAGACGCGTATATCCTGGTTGCACCGTGTCGTTATCTTACTCCCTTTTGAAATAATTATTCCTTCCCCGGATATGCTCAAACGCGCGTTCTCTTTTATCGCACTCCGTCCATCACGGTCAGAGATGATTTTATGCGGTTAAGGAAGCCTTTTTCCCCGAATAAAATTAACTGCCTGTAGGTGGGAGTAATGTCTGTTGCCATAAATCTCCTACTTGCAGCCTTATGCCCGGTGTATTTCAATCGCAATTTGCGTCGAGCTGCCAGGATAGGAAATACCGAGATTTAACGTAATTATTGTATCGAGATTAGGTACTAGAAATGTGTAATTATAATAAGAAATAATAAAACTGGAAAGTAAATTTGTTTGGAGTTCGATTTTAACGAAAATTCTAATTTTTTCTTGTTTTCAAGGAATAGGAATAATAATTGCGATGTGTTTTCGAGTTAGGCGATTAGTCAAATGTCGATTATCGAGGTTACGAAATTTCAAGATTGATTGGATAGTTCGTTTTCTGTGATAGATCGTGCAAAGCGTGAGAAAAATAGTCAACGCTGTTTCGCGAATTGAACACTTTTATTAATGAAAATGGTAGGAGAAAACGAAGCAGGGACGGTGAAGAACAGTCCTGTGTCCTATCGGATTTTCCATAGACGTATAAATGCGGCTGTGAGTCGTGTGTATAGCAGGTAATCCGTCATGGACGTTTCTTTACGATAATCAACTTTTAGATCGAAATTTATCAACTCGTAGAATAGTTTGAATCAGAATCATATACCCATAGATTTTAATTATGGAAAAAGAACGTGTTAAAACATGTTTCAATATTAAATTCGTCTTCGTTTTTGCCAAGCAATTTTTAATTAGTACAATTAAAAGTTATCATTTATTCGTATATTTTTTACCAGAACTATTTTATATCACTTCGTGTCTAAGAGTTATGGATAATTATTAATTTAAATAATCAGTTTTGTCAATAATTTGCAATGTACATACACTTATAATCTTTCTGACAACTTTTTTACTATTTTTTGTTAGTATTTTTAATATTGAAACTCATTTCAGATAACGCAAAAATTATTTTAACGTAGGGGAACTTTTTAAAATAAAAATACTGTATTTAATTATCGTATTTTTATTGATTTATGTATCTCTTTGAATTTAAAACGAACGCTCTGAAAAGGTAGAGAGTTAAATGAAAATCGGTTATTCGACTTATCGAAATATCTGATAGAAAATGTTCGACTGTCTAAATTCAGACAAGGAAAAATCTCTCGTGGAAAACTCTCAATCGATAATCGATTTTCCCATCAAGATTTATCAATGAACGGCTACGCCGCCACGAATCATCCGTTTTGACAAGATTTATGCGAGCCTTGTAACGGCGATTGGGACTTTCGTTTGGTATCAAAAGCGCTTTCTCGACTAGAAAATAATTTTCCGGTTCCCGTATATCACCCTGAGTGTATCATATTTCTTGGAAATTATCGACAGCTCCCATTTCCATTACGAAGTAGAGTGAATCGCGTATGAAGAGCCAGTTAAATCTACCATTTCAAAGAGGAACCCACCATTTTCTACAGTCGAACAACGCGAATTCCAAGCAATGCACATTGCTTTCGAATTGAAAATTCAAGCATCAAAGGTTCCATCACTCACTCTGTATGAGAATAAAATGAAACCGCCAATGAATTTGTAATTTCTTGTGATATTTACATTTTACGAAGAGACTAACGTAAACAACATTTTTCTTTCAACCCTTTAATCAATCTCGTTTAATGATTCGCCTTAAAAGGTTAGGAAGAAGAATAGGAATAATAGGAGAAAATGTCGGAAAATATATAATGTTCTTGTAAATAATAATTGATGAAAGATGGCTGTTGAAAATTAGTCCAGTCCAAATACAAAAATTCTCAAATTACTGCTTTGCTTCTCAAATTTCGTCAGGGTTTATTCATCAAAATTCTTCAGAAAACCGTACAACATTCGATTCCATAAAACAAGTATAAAAACGGCATGTTTTTCCTTCATTCTCATCACCATAATCTACAAAGCTTAGCTTCTAAAGCCAACAGAGTCTCTCAGTCTCGCGTCGCAGCGACGCGGAAGTCGCACGCGTTCCGCTTCACTTCCGTCCCTCACGCGCTTCCTGCATTTTTTTCCTCCTTTTTCTAAAAAGCCCTTCGTGCATGTTTTACGCGTCTCTGAGCCGGGGAACACTTCGAGGCTTCTAATTTTTTAACGTAAGAGCAGCGCCGCGACGATCGTCGTCGCATCAGCCGGCGTCATTACTAACAGCAGGATGGAACGTTCTTGAGTGTCGCTCGCGAGAGTTTCCGGGGAAACGTGGGCGTTTACAGGAGAAATCATTAACTTTCGTTTGTAACGAGTCGTCAAATTAACGTTCCGCGCGTGGAATTATAGAAATTAATTGCGGGTCCAATTAATTTTCATACACGCGTTATGTCGATAATTGCAACAAGCATCCCGCGCGATTGTAATTAATCGTGTCGCGAAATAAATCGTCGTAATTGCGACTAAGATTCGCTTCGAGTTTAATTATACCTTTGACAGATGAAACAATACACGCGTTTGATTATTATACGCGTATTACGCTGTTCCAAAAATTTTCAACTTTCAGAAATGTCGAGACCAAACGAATCTTTCCATTCGTAGAAATTTTGTAATATTTTACGAGCGTGATATTCGTCGTGCAGAGTGTTACAATTTTAATATTAATTCCGCGTACTTTGAAAGGTAGATTCTTTTGAAAGGATAAATTTCACGAGAGGAGTTCTCTTAAAAAAATCTCTATTCTTTAAATAATCCCTGGATACGATTAAAATTGGAGAATGGAAAATCGTGGGAAATGTAAATTTAATAAGATTCGTAACTAAAGTAGATAATTATCCCTATTACAAAATGGTGTACGTTCGAAGAAATAAACGACGTCCAAAGTATCCATTCCTTTGTCGACGAAATAATTCCGTAAACCCCATTGGAAATAAAGAAGTTCCACCTGTCTACAATGGAACTGACGATACCTGCACTTTATCTCGACGACTGTAGACTCTACCGCGAAAGTTTAGCCGAGAAATTACCGGCAGAAATTTTTAACTTTGAGTTTCCTCTGCGAGGATCGTCGATTCCGCGCGAAACTTCCCTTCGACGATTTTCGTTAATTATTCAAAGGGCCGCTGGCCGAGGGACGGCGAACTTCCGTGGAAAATTCTCGAAGGAAGTTACAACGAAAACGCCTCCGGCTGGCCGATATTTTCGATAATAATTTACGCTTTGACAGCTTCTCCGGGCATTAAGCTCGACGTTTGTAAATTATCGACAGGCTCGCGAGAAAGTATACAACTTCGCTGCCACTTTTCTTCAGCTCCCTTTTCGTCCTGCATTAGAGAATCGCATTCGAATTAATTCTCTGTGAGATATCCCGCTAGTCATAAGCCGTTAGGGTGAATTTGGCGGATAGTGAAAAAGATTGAGATCAAATTTTTATTGACAGAATTAATTAACAATCGTATATTACTATTTAATTATTTTGTGTTTCGATCGAGGGAACTTTAAATGATTACTATCATTTTTTAAATTGAAGATGTCTCTTCAGTGAAAATACTCGTTTGAGTGCTATTAATACTAGATTTACGGGAGGTTTTTGTATACCTTTTTCTACGGACACCCGTCAGATTTTGGGTAAAGAAAACCATATATTTTCTTTAAAAAACAAACGATGGGTTTAACTTGAAAACAATCGCAATATTAACAGACTTAATTTAAGTTAATTAAATCTGTTAATATCGTATAATTGAAGCAACTCATCTGTCAAATTGACGAATTCCGTCAATCTAGTGTTAATTACGATTCAAGAGCAATAATTTTTTATACGAGTATCATAATTTCAGTATTTAACAATACACACTCCTTTAAACAGGAATCCTTTGAACACAAATCCTTTGAACAGAAAAGATATACGAATAAAGCTTTAAACTTTCTTCGGGAAAATCCCTTGATCGCGCATAAGAACCCAAGAAATCATTCCGTACGAATTTGGAGACAGCTTGTTATCGATCCTCCATATCCAAAGAAGAAAGTCGAGCATCCGAAAAATTAGTGCGAAAGTAGCAAAGTAAAAATCAGCAGAAATCCCTTCCTCGATTTCGCTGGAGCTCATCCTCCGAACTCGCGTCCGCAGACAATGCGAGCCTAAATCAGCTGCGAGGAAGCGAGGACAATATCGCGTCTCCCATAGGGGTCGTAAGAATGGATGCTGATACCTCGCGACTGGAATTCGGAACTTCGGAAAAAGCTTCGCGTTCCTGCAGCTCGTAGCTCAACTCTCAGGATTTGCCTGGCGGAAGGGGTAGCTCGGAACACGCTCGGGTAAATTACAAATTTCCCAAAGCGGTGGCCGATGAAATCACAAATTCCGAATGCACGGCCGTTTGCATTCAGCCGGCGATCCTTCGAATCGGGACGCTCTTATGAATGCTAATTGAAGATTTTCCGGGACGTCTCGCCACCGGGACCTCGGCTGCTCGACGATGCACCATCGGAGATGCCACGACTCTCAGAGTTCCATGGAAATGTCACGGGAGGAAAAGGGAGCTTTCGTTGCGTCTAAGCTATCGACGAATATTCTCTCCTCTTTTTATTTCGCGGCGAGTCTGAGTATCGTTATTCAGTCACCGTTTATTTTTCGCGTTTTAGTTCACAGGGGTGAGATGAAATCCTTTGGTTGGAGTTCGATTAGGTGCTTTAGGTGGAAATTTTAGAATTCGTGTCGGTGACTGCGACGATTCTTAATTTTTTATTTCCATGTGAAATAGAAGCTTTCGTGACTCTGAGAATTCTATAGAAATTTGGTGGGAAATAGGGATTATTATTGTCTCTCGGATTTTTCTTTTTATTTCATGACGAGCGATTAGGTGCATTGGATGGAAATTTTAGAATGCATGTCGGTGACTGTGACGATTCTTAATTTTTCATTTCCATGACAAATAGAAGCTTTAGTATCTCTGAAAATTCCATAGAAATTTGGTGGGAAATAGGAAATATTATTGTCTGTAGGATTTTTCTTTTTATTTCATGATGAGCGATTAGGTGCTTTGGATGGAAATTTTAGAATGCGTACGGTGATTGCGACGATTTTTAATATTTGATTTCCATAAGAGATAGAAACTTTAATATCTCTGAGAATTCTATAGAAATTTGGTGGGAAATAGGGATTATTATTTTCTCTCGGATTTTTCTTTTTATTCCATGGCGAGTGATTAGGTGCTTTAGGTGGAAATTTTAGAATTCGTGTCGGTGATTGCAACGATTCTTAATTTTTTATTTCCATGTGAAATAGAAGCTTTCGTGACTCTGAGAATTCTATAGAAATTTGGTGGGAAATAGGGATTATTATTGTCTCTCGAATTTTTCTTTTTATTTCATGGCGAGCGATTAGGTGCTTTGGATGGAAATTTTAGAATGCGTGTCGGTGACTGCGACGATTCTTAATTTTTCATTTCCATGACAAATAGAAGCTTTAGTATCTCTGTAAATTCCATAGAAATTTGGTGGGAAATAGGAAATATTATTGTCTGTAGGATTTTTCTTTTTATTTCATGACGAGCGATTAGGTGCTTTGGATGGAAATTTTAGAATGCGTACGGTGATTGCGACGATTTTTAATATTTGATTTCCATAAGAGATAGAAACTTTAATATCTCTGAGAATTCTATAGAAATTTGGTGGGAAATAGGGATTATTATTGTCTCTCGGATTTTTCTTTTTATTTCATGGCGAGTGATTAGGTGCTTTAGGTGGAAATTTTAGAATTCGTGTCGGTGATTGCGACGATTCTTAAGTTTTTATTTCCATGAGAAACAGAAACTTTTGTAACTCTGAGAATTCCATACAAATTTGGTGGAAAATAGGGATTATTATTGTCTCTCGGATTTTTCTTTTCATTTCATGGCGAGCGATTAGGTGCTTTGGATGGAAATTTTAGAATGTTTGTCGGTGATTGCGACAATTTTTAATATTTGATTTCCATAAGAGATAGAAGCTTTCATATCTCTGAAAATTCCATAGAAATTTGGTGGAAATAGGGATTATTATTGTCTCCAGGCTTTTTCTTTTTATTTCATGACGAGCGTTAACGCAACTTGCCAAGATCCAAATGGTGGTTCCTAAATTTTGTATTCAAATATTCGCATTGAACGTTGTAACTTTGATCACTTCTCTTTGCAATATTTCTATGGGTATGTAGATATGATCGATTTTTCAATATCTCTTGGCATTCTATTTTCTTTTACTTCCTTTTTCTGGTATTGTTACTGGTGGGAAATCGATGGAAATATTTTTTGTTATATTCTCGGGTTAAAGTTCCATTTTTTATGACGATTTTGTTTTGGTATAAGGATAAGTGACTGGTACGTATGAAACGATGGCGGTTTGATATCTTCTGTATTAAATTATTGACAGCATGCCAATATCATCCGTGAGTCGTTTCGGGGCATTTTCTTGATAAGATTAGAATATGTGACGAAGTTTTTATGACGTACTATATGGAGATAGATAAAGTTGAGGAAGAGAGAATCGCGATGTAGGTTTAAAGTAAGAGGCGATAAGATAAACATCTCTCTTTCCTGTTTCATATTATACGTCGAATCTATATGTGGAATTTATTATTTACAAAATATCCACGTGATACGAAATGTCTTTGGTATAATAAAAAATATCGAGGGAACTGTATTGCTGCAAGCTGGGAAAAATTCTTAGCGCGGAATAATTTAATTGGTACCAGCTGTAAATCTAACTTCCCAGCAACTTTCTTTAGTTACTAAAAGTAATTTTTAAAGCTGCTTAAGAAAGGGATCATTAATTCATTGAAAACCGTGAGGAAAAACTGAAAGTGTAAACTTCCCTCTTGGGGAGGAAATTCCCAAGTTAACAAAGCAGAGGAGAACAAAGATGGAAGGAGTAATAATAGTAATTGATTTCTATTCTTCCCAGGAGAATGATTAACAGCTTGAAATTATCGTGGTAATAATCCGTAGTAAATTTGCGAACAAAAATTGAATATCTCGATTGGCGTACAAGCATGCCGAGCATACCTTATTGAGGAAGTTGAA
>NW_027470820.1:0-32378 GCF_051020765.1 Lasioglossum baleicum | reverse complement strand
GGTTAGTAGTATTATTTTCTGTTTATTGATTGCTATTTCATGTTTATTTAATATTTGTTATATAGTATTTTGTATTAGATAGGTAATAAGAAATATTGGATTTGTGCAATATATAATGCTCTTTTGTTTTAATGTACCAAGTTCTTGATATATTGATTAAAACGTTAATTAGAATTATAGAACCTTGATGTAGCGAAATGTAAATTAAAGTTCGATAAAAATTTTCTTCTAATTAAAAAATGATTACAACTTCGTAGGAAAAATATCGATATTTCTATTTGACCAACCTAATATCTACTGTTTATTATTTTACAATTATTATTTCATATTTATTACCCTTTTTATTATTCTTTATTCCAAATTCAGTATTTTATTTTTGCACTTCCATTACTTTATATATGGATATTAGAAATAAATAAATTATATATTTCACTACGAAGATTAACGAAAATATTGTAATTCGAGTATTTAAACATAACGATAATATACAAGGTAACAATAGAAGTACAAAATAGTTCTATATTTATCTCAATAATTTCAATAATAAATATACGATATTTCTTGAAACACTTCGATGGATGCAGTATTATTTAACACGAAAGCCCATAATTAACTGTATTTGTCATTTCAATAAAAGGAAATAATGAAAGTTGCAATAAAAGACACGTTTTAATAAATTAATAAATATATATGACTTAATGCAAAAGGAAACTTGAAAAATCAACCAGCTGATAATCATAATTAAAAAAAGTTTTACATTCTTCTATAATTTTATTTCACACGCTATTCATATTTATATTGATAATTTCATAGTGTAATAAATAAATTGATATTCGCAAAGGTAGTTTTCTGTTTCATAACGCTGATTCATATATTTATATGCCTCTAGAATTATCTGAGAAATATCTAATGATATATGTACAGTGTTACGAAACCTGAAATGCGAACTATTGCAATACTATGAATCTTTAAATCTTCTGCTGACCTTTGACACCTTCGTTGTATGTAATTAGCAATATCTGAGATCAAACATCTGATTGTGCTTTCCGGAGAAAGTAATATGTCAAGAACGTGTGAATACACTTGTAAGTTACTGCACCTCAAAATCATAAATTCGAATCTACCTCGGGTAAATGATTATCACGTGTATTTATTCGCAGCTACTGACTCGACTTGTTAAACATGGCATAATTCTGTGTATTTACATGCTAATAATAAATTGAAATCTTTACTATACACAGTGCTATTAATAAATAATATTAAAAATTTAAAAAAAAATAGAGAAATACAATATTAATTTAATAGTAATTATTATTAATAATTAATAATTAACAATTAGTAATAATAATAATTAATAAATAGATAGTACAATATTAATTTAAGAATATTTATTTTCCCACAGAGTAATAACGAAGATCCAGTAAAATTTTTGTATGATATAAAATGTTCGAGATAATCAAATAATATAAAAATCACGCAGAATTCAAATTAAAAAGTCCAAGGCCAAGTTTTTTTTTTAAATCAAAACAAACATAAAATTAGTATGCGTTATACGTTAATTATAAGAAACAGTACCATTTTTCTCCCTTTCACTTTTTTCAATAAATTTCTTACTTACTACGTTTAATGAAAATCGAATTAAATAATTATAGCACGAATGTCCTGTATTATATATCATGCACATTAATTAAAACATTTGATTATACGAGAGTTTACATAGTGAGAGGGGTTGATGTGTTGATGTTGGAGATTTTTGGACAGGGTTAATGGTTTAACAGTCAGGCAACGAATGGTTGGACAGATAGGAGGCGGAGTCCAAGTTGAATTTGCTTACTCTGACGTTAGAAAATGTATTTTAGATGATTTTCATCTTCACGTGAGAATCATTTATGTCTATAAATTATAAGTTACGATTTAATTAAGTAAAAGTAACACTTTTTGTAATTTAATATTAATTCAATACTAATGATTCTATGTAATAATGATAATAACATTTCTTTAAACAGTAATTCTACATAAATATAACTATGGTACTTGTTATAAAGAAGTCTCAATTTAAAATCATTAAAAATACGAAGGATATTTTGAAAGATAATAAATCGGTCTTTATTTGAAAAAATTAATATAAATGCGAACAATTTTTTTGAATAAAATATAACCAAATGTTTTGTAATATAGAATTATCTACACCGGTTTGTTTCTTTGTTTCAAAGAAACAGTATTACGGGTGTCACACGAACATAAATATTGCACACATACATGACTATAATTGCTTCCACGTTGTAGGAAGTTAAGAAATAAAAAAATAAAAATTCTCAGGTTAATCGAATCGAAAAGGATTTCGAAATGTACCTCCAAGGTGCCCCAAAACGATTTGTTCCAAACAAATCCAAAACGACTAACTAAAACCCAAGACTCAGCTCCTTTTCTAACTTTCAAAACATTAAACCAGAATTAAAAAAGACAAACATACCACAGATACAAAAAGAGAAAGATAAACTTTTGTGAAACTTTTTTATCCTGAAGACAAAACCGAAACCAAGAAAGGGATCATAAAATAAACTAAGTAAAACAAGAATAACAAAATAGAAATTAAAAAAGGAAGCAAAGAAAATAGAATACTAGAAGAACGAGAAAGATAATTTATTATTAATTATTTTTATAAAATAAAAAAACAAGGAAGATAAATTAAGTGAAACTTTCTCAACCTCAAAGCACAGAGTCAAAACCAAAATCAAAAAGAGTTCGTAAAAAATGTAAACGAAACAAAAACGACGCAAAATAAAATGAAGAAAAAAAAAATTATAATCCAAGTGAAACTTTCTAAACCTCAAAGCACAGAGTCAAAACCAAAATCAAAAAGAGGTTAGTATAAAATATAAACGAAACAAAAAACGATGCAAAATAAACTGAAAAAAAAGGATAACGAAGTGAAACTTTCTCAACCTCAAAGTACAGAACCAAAACCAAAATCAAAAAGAGGTTCGTAAAAAATGTAAACGAAACAAAAAGGACGCAAAATAAAATTTAAAAAAAAGTATAAACCAAGTGAAACTTTCTCAACCTCAAAGCACAGAGTCAAAACCAAAATGAAAAAGAGGTTCGTAAAAAATGTAAACGAAACAAAAAGGACGCAAAATAAAATGAAAAAAAAAAAAGAATAAACTAAGTGAAACTTTCTCAACCTCAAAGCATAGAATCAAAACCAAAATCAAAAGAGGTTCGTAAAGAACGTAAACGAAACACAAAGTACGCAAAATAAAATAAAAAAAAAAAAAAAAGAGTATAAACCAAGTGAAACTTTCTCAACTTCAAAGTACAGAACCAAAACCAAAATCAAAAAGAGGTTAGTATAAAATGTAAACAAAACAAAAAACGACGCAAAATAAAATGAAAAAAAAAAAAAAAGAAAAGCGAGGGATAGGAAAAAAAAAAATAGCAAAACCGAAGAGAGAGAGATAGAAAGGTAAGGGGAGAGAAAGAGGGAGGAGAAAAAAGAAAAAGAAAGAAAAGGTAAAACAAGCGGCGAGTAGAGGTGTAAGGAAAGAAAGGCCGTGGAATGCGGAGGGTGCAATTTGGCAAAGCACCGTGACGGAAAAATCGTATCAACGATCCGCGCGAGCAGCTCTGCCCGAAGGCGTAATAACCGCTGCGAAAGCTGGGAATTTCGGCGGGTTTTGATTACTAGGCGGCGAGCGGACCGAGGGCCCGGGCTCCTACAAATAAAAAGCCATCCCTGCCTGTCTAAATGCCGACACGCCGAAAATCATTTATTTATTTATTCGCCGCGGCACTCTTTCTCCCTTTTTCACCCGTGGGATGGGAGCCTCGTTTCTTTCGAACACACGCTGCCCGATCTTTCTCCCCGTTCTATTTGCTCGTTTGTTTGGTTAGGTTACCTTTGCTTTTGCCTTACCTCTGCTCGCTGTCGCGTAGTCTTCTGCACTTAATCGCCAGCCTCTACACGCACGATCCTCACCGAACTTTCTCTTACCCTTATCATCCGCTTTGGATATTCTTTAACTGTGGCGTCTGTATTTGAGAGCGCGCACCGTTTTGTGTCGCCAGAATCGAGCCATGACGAGTATACTCGTCAATCATAGAGTAAGTTGCGCTGGTAAGATATTAGATCACAAAAATGGGTTTATTTTATAAAATTGACAATTTTATTACTAATATTTACTTATTTGGTTAACATACACATATATTACATACATATTAAACTGAAATCGAAATAAAAACTAAATATTATACATATAAAAGCCAGAATTTAAATTCCTGCTGTGGAATGGTATTTAGCGAAATAGGGTACTATATACAATGCGACATTGCAAATGAAACACCAGTAACGAGATTCCTTCTTGATCTTACGTTTATAGCAGTGTGAACACCATCGCATAGGGTTGTTTGTTTTTAACACTAGGTTTACGGGGTTTTTTTGTATACATTTTTCTACGGACACCCGTCAGATTTTGGGTAAAGAAAACCACATAATTTCTTTATAAAACAAACGACGAGTTTACGTTGAAAACAATCGCAATATTAACAGACTTAATTTAACTTAATTAAATCTTTTAATATCGTATAACTGAAGCACCCATCCGTCAAATTGACGGGTCCCCGTAAATCTAGTGTTAAAGTTGCGGGTATATAATCCTGAACATGATTCCCGCCCAATTGGCTTACATTAAATCTAAATAGCCGAGTTTGTGTCGATTTTTCTTTTTGAATTGGATACGTCGCAAAAATGTCTTCAATAAATTCAGACATACTTCTGACATCAAACAATTGGCATTTACACCACTCGACAGCTAGGTAACTTCTGGCCAGCAGGTATCAATAGGCTCAGCGCCTGGTCAGTGTCACGCAATTGTCCCATGACTAACCTTGCCTGAAGAAACCCTATTATAAATCAACTTTCTGACTTTTACATTTGTCCCTTTTAGGCTAACATCTGAAAAACGTTATCATCGCAAATAAATAAATTCGTTATGCGAATTGGTAAGCAATTTCAGCCGTTGCATACGGGGACGCATGAGTTCATCTCAAATTATTTATATTTTCTATTTGCTTATTTTATTCCGCCATGGTCTCAAATTATTCTAAACATCTTGAAATTTGAGAATACGTTTCGTTTTTCTAAAAAATTACAATTTAAATAGCCAATGGTCACTACTTTATACGCATGACGAGTATACTCGTCCATAGACAAAATCGTGTCACTTCTCCATGACGAGTATACTCGTCAATCACAGTTAACTGGTTAACCCTTTGCACTCGAAAGGCAACTCTCAGTCGCCATTTAACCCATTTGCATCATCGCTCTATTTAACCCTTTAGCTTACAATGACGCCTCAGAGGCGTCGTAAGACTATCAGGCCAATTTGCAACAACAAATCTTTTTTTTGTTTAACACGTTCCCGTGCCACGGCAATTTTTGAAGATTTTCCATTTAGGCGTATACGACCCACGCTTTAAAGATTAAAAAAAGTCGTTTAAGACGTATGCATTACTTTTTTCAATACTACAAAGCTATAATTAACAGGAGAAAGATATAAATTTTAATATGCATTAGACAACAATGCGATAAATTTAATTTTTATGGAATTATTTTAACAAACGCAAGGTCGAACATTTACTTGAAAGCTTCTACATAACCATTTTAATAAAGTCCAAATGCATAAAAAATTAAGCATTTTACTTCAACTATGTTTAATATTATTACTTACAAATCTATTTACAATTATGAAGGCATATTGCGGTGAACCTTGTTGAAACATGGCAGACATAAACTTGTCTGGACAACCATCGCAAAATGTTACAATTTTTGCAGTACAATTTTTTGCCGATTACGAGCCAAACTTTTTAATATTATTTTCATAGCAAATTTTGCAGCGTTTTCTAGCTAAATCAAATTTTACCCTCCTTCTCTTTAATTTCATGGCGAAATCTTTTTGAACAAAAATGACTCTCACGCCATGTGGGGCGTATACGTCCCACGCTATGATAAACGCTGTATACATGATGTGAAGTTGTGTATATTTGATTCTATGATAAATTTTTTAAGAATTCTTTGTTTTTCAATGAGAATTCCAAATGGCTTGAACGGCAAGTGTAGCGGGGTCGTATACGCTCCATACGGCACGGAATGTGTTAACCCTTTGCCATGGTGGTCGTATATGACCGGCAACGGTTTCTCCCGTGACGCCATGGTGGTCATGGGTGACCGGAGCCTTTCAACTTTTTACAATTGTAAAAAACTAAATGAAAATCGAGAGTTAGCGTATTTGAATATGGCCGATGTATAGAAGATACATTGAAATAAAATGTGCCCTATTGAACGATTAAAATTTTTTATTAGAACAATAAAGAATAACAAAATGTTAGAATAAATCTTGCATCTAGCGGTGCACTTTGTTCAAGCACTCCAAACATAAATGCGGCGCACCAATGCAATCCGGACAATAAGTGGTCACCTTCTTGGTCTTATTTTTAGCAATTTTTCATCCAAATAGTTTGGAATTTTTTTTGTAACATTTCCTGCAAAATTTTCGTTACAGGTAAGCTCGCCCTTCTTTTTTTTGCAATTCGTGCCATAATCTTCGTCGAACCGTTACTAAGACGCCACGGTGGTCACCCGTGACCACCATAAGAGAAACGCTCCATTTGATAAAAATATTGCCTTCTAACATCGATTCGTTATTATTTTGTCATTATATGCTTTGAATAGTAAAAATAATTCCGTGGCGTCCTGGGCGAAACATATGATTTCGGCGTGGCAGTCAAAGTGTTAATAATTAACTAATCGTAATTATTTATCAAACATCTTGCAAAGTTAATTGTACCGCGCATGTGTATATACAAATCGTAGGAAGTTTGCGATTTGTATAGTTTCGAACGCTCAGCCAACCACCTTAGTGTTGCTTTTGTTGAAAAATAAATCGTAAGGCAATGGGTTAATCACTTGTTTTTCCTTTTGTGTAAAAAAATGTAAAATGCGATATTTGCGATATAGATGGTTACACCACATCTGGTGACCGAGCTTGCTCCATTTCTTTCCATCGTATTTTTGTCTGTAGCGTAAAACACGAAAAAACAAAAGTTGGAAAGCGATTAGGTCAGCGCTATTGAGTCTAAGACTGATGTATTGTAGGGTCCTCTCGAAGAGGGTCCGTTACAGGGTAAATCTGTGACGCAGACCGGGCCTTGAACAAATGATGGCTGCTGACCCAAAATCGCGTAACTGTCGAGTAGCTAAGATGCTTATTGTTTGTTTATTAGTCCACATATTGATGTTAGAAAGACGGTACGACATCACCCTGCATAAATATTCACTGTCTGAACTCTAACTGATTTGGAGTAGGGAAATCAGCGATGCTTTTTGGTAAGAGGTAACAACCCCCACGGCACTTCAAAATTTTTCAAAATTTTAAGATCTCTGAAAAGTTTCCTCTGCAACACACGTTTATCCAGTGCCAAACCGATCCTTCATTTGCAAAGTCTTACTTTTCAAAGTAAAATGGCAGGAAATAATAGTTACGAAGAGTGGATTTTTCTCAGAAACGCGGTCGCAACATTGTAAATATTAGGTTGGTGCATACGAAATGTCAGATTTTTAAGTGAATATATAAAACTGCATATCTTTTTTCAAAAGCTATTTATTCAATCAAAATATGCTCCATTCGCTTCAATACACTTTTCCCAACGAGACTTTAAAGCATAGATGCCTGTCTTAAAAAATTCTGATCTTTAGAATTAATAAACTCTGATATCGAATTTTTCAAACTGTCTTCATTTTCATACTGTTTAGCTCGTAAAAACAGTTCTAAATGTTTTAAAAAATGAAAGTCGGTTGGCGAGAGATCCGGTGAATAGGCTGGGTGCTGCAAAACTTCATATTTCAATGGCTCTCGATGAAATCGGGATAGTAACGATGAGCATACGTTCAACCGATCCAGCTTATTTCGCTCTGTTAGTTCGTGCGGTACCCACTTATCCATTTTCTTCACCTTGCCAATTTCAGAAAGATGTCGTAATATTGTTGTATGGTCAATTTTCATCCTGGTAGCCTGTTCCCTCGTGGATACAGTTGGATCCGCTTCCACCAATGCCTTCGGATCATCATTTTTCACAGATGTTTTGGGTCTCTCACGCGGATCATTTTGTAGTGAAAAATCACCGGACCTAAACTTTTCAAACCAACGCTGCACTTTTCGATCATTAACTGTATTCTCCCCAAACGCTTGGTTTATGTTGCGTGCAGCTTTTGCAGCATTATTACCAAGTTTATACTCATACAAAAAAATTATACGAATATCGTTTAGATTCATATTGGTACAAAATTCAAATCAAATAACAAAAGGGAACACTTTCGAGAAAATCTCCTTTGTTGAAATGTGACTCTGGCAATGGACAGTACGACTATAAACGAGGTTATACCAATACCAAAAGTGTAACGAAAACAGGAAGACAAACGTCCGCGTGTAAAAAGATCCGACATTTCATATGCACCAACCTAATACTATCAGACTTCCGGATAGGTCATGATTAAAATGGTAGCTATTGGTAGCCAAAATGATCTGGAGTTGCTGGAACCTCGTCTCAAAAAATTACCCGGAGCGCAAAGGATTAATAAATATAATAAATATCATAATAAAATTTAGAGAACAAGAAACGGCTTCTACTTAATTCACTTCTAAATTGACAATTCACTTATTTTAATTCACAATTTAATTCTACTAATTAAAGTTATGCTCGAAATATTGTCCAATGCAATTTATGCGAATGTACAGACAATGAATAAACGAATATATATGGCGAAGTGCTTCTGAAATTATTTTTCTGCAAAATTGCCTGCAATGATTTTGCTAATCTTCGAGTGTCGTTTGTCGATCACGAGAGAACTGCGTGTTTTAGGTTATATAACTAGCTATTTTCTATAATGCAATCGAATCACGAACTACTAGAAATGGTTAGAAACCTCGGGTATTACAGAATACACCTGATTTTGCTTCGAACGATGTAATGATATATTTCTAAACGAGTACAACTTTAGATTATAGACTCTTCTCAGAACTGACAGTGTTCCCTTCCAGAAATTGCTTTGAGTAGAGTGTGTCTAGATGATTGAACTCTACGATGACCAATTCTGCAGTCTTACCATCTAATCTATCTTTGACACTTCGAAAATTATTCTTAATTTAATTCGTTCGATAATTTCTAAGAAAATTTTCCAATTATCCACACATTATATCAATTATCTTCTGTTTGATCGATACTTTTAAATTGTCGATGATTTATTATAGCAATTTTGTTGTAGCAGAACGCACGCAGTCTTTAGCATTCGAGGTTAATTTTTTTGAAAAGAAGAAAACCGACCATCGCAATTTTCTTTGCGAAGAGAATTAAAAAATGATAGCATTGTGTTGAAGTGTGTTGGAGAGTTTTAATCTGCTGCTCTATGTTACTAGACGCTTTTAACACTAGATTTACGGGACCCGTCAATTTGACGGGTGGATTGTTTCAATTATACGATATTAACAGATTTAATTAACTTATATTAAGTGTGTCAATATTGCGATTGTTTTCAAATTAAACCCATCGTTTGTTCTTTAAAGAAAATATGTGGTTTCCTTTACCCTAAATCTGACGGGTGTCCGTAGAAATAGGTATACAAAAAACCCCCATAAACCTAGTGATAACATTTAGTATTTTTTGTCAACTTGCGAATTTTAGTGTATACCGTAAACATGTATACAAATTCAAGTCTTCTCTACGGAATATAAATAATTTGTAAAACCAAACCTCGAGCCAACTGAATAGATTGATATAGCTATGCTTAGACATTTAAATCAGTGTGACAGAAAATAATAATAATAAATTATAATTATAATAATATTATTGTAATATTATTATTATTATAATAAAAAATAATAACTGATAGAAAATAAGAAGAGTGACTTATTTTGCTATTGTATTAGATCGTCCCATAAGTTCGTTCCGCGGTGATATTTACATTCGTCGCATTTTATAAACTATATCGATGATTAACGTCTTTATCAACGAAATAGGAAGAAGTCGTAGAACAAAAGGGCGACCAAATTTTTTCTTAATATTTAAAGGTTTATTCGATGTATAATTTTAAATAGTAAAAGTAAAAACCGGCACAAATTTATGGGACGACCTAATACTATAGAATACTGTGAAGTACAATTAATATTTATTTCTCATTCATACTTCAACGCTTAAACAACTCTTCGTCTCGGTTTGTTTTTAAATATACCCGAATAAAATGAAGCTATTGTTACTATACACGAGTCTCTTTAAAACTGTGTAGCTTTTGTAGGTAGGATTTGAAATATAGCAGAAATATTTCAGACGATAAAGTTAGGCGAACACACTATGTCTATATGGCCTGTGCGTTGTAATGGCCGTTCGTACGTAGCTTCCACGAACAGCCACAATGGCGGCCATTTGTATCTTGTAAAAGGATATGCTCATGCGAGACCGCTATAGTAAATAGGTCTTACAATTAGAAGCAAAATAATCATATTTGCAAAGTCTTCGTTTATAATTAGATTTTTATTTTTATTCGTTTATTTGTATAGTAAAAAAATTAAGGAATGGAATTGCAATAAACTTATTAAATATTCTACGCTTAAGCAAATTTTTTTCATTATTAACCCTTTGCACTCGACGATTTTTTGGTGAAAGGAGAGTAGAAATTCACAAATTTTCTGCTACAAAACTGACCTTACTTTTTTGAGTGGTAAATAAAGTACCGTAGAATAATTAACACGTAAAATTATTTAATTTCGATATTTCGCATATTATTATATTATCTTAAATTTGATATGTTAATTAATACGGATCTTTAAAATTTCATGGTGACCGACAGTCGCCATTCGAGTGCAAAGGGTTAATAACGTGTGTATTTAAAAACATAGTACATATGGAATAATAAATATATATACAATGATAACAAATTACTATCATTCTTCATCGTTCAGTTTTGTTAGAGCAGATGTAACTCAATTTACAAGTCAAATATCTTTTCAGAAAATTTCTATCTTTGAGGTTTAGAAGAAATTATATTACATGAAATATTTTCTTTTTTTTTATTGCGTTTGAAATTTTTGTAAAAAGTTCTACGATCATCGATAAAATTGCGACACAGATATATACTTTTCTAAGAAATTTGTGTATCAATATTCACTATCAATATTTCAGTATCAGTACTTACATTATTAAGTATACCAGGTTGTTATTTCTTCCAAAGCAATAAGTGTTCATTCGACAGATAAAATACCACAAATATTCCAAAGATAAAATGAATTTTAAAATCCACTACCTTTTTGAATTTTGCTCGTAAAATTTTGAATCGAGTATTTTCAATCACTTCACTTTTTTAATGCTGGAAGTACCTACAATTAAGCACTTACCTGTAATTAAATACACAATGCACATCTGGTAGTAATTAAATTGGTATACTAAAAATAAAAATAGATAACGGTAATCAAAATTAATTTTTTTTTTATAAATACAATGATATATATTCAATGAATGCGAAACTATAAAATGTACTATTTTGACTTCGTACGGTTAGATTCAGTGTCTGTAGAAATACCATAACTGCTAACACAACGATGCCATCTAGCGATAGTTGTCCGAAATGTTTCGTTTTAATCACCACGGAACACGCATATACGAATTAGTATACAGACAATACTGTTTTCGTGTACAATAAAAGTATAATATACTTCACGCTTCATGCGATTACAAACACGTTTGACTGTTATCTCTTTTATTATATACAGATACAGTTATATGATATTACCATTACGTTATTATAATATATATTATATAATAAATATAATAATAATATATTACATATATTACACTTTCAGTTTTTTGTATTTTCACTCTTCAATTTCAAAAGTTTCCTTTCTTCGACTCCATCGATTTTCTAACTCTAAATCTAATTTAGTCTATTCACTTTCGCGTATATTGTCACAGAAATACGATTTGAGTTTAGTGGAGATATTATGTGAACAGTGATTGTGTAATGATTATTTGAACGACCTCAAAACTTCAATTCTAAACCTTTCCACTTTCCCACGACCCCAGAATCCTCGATTCTCTAACTCCAAAGGCGGGTTCATTCACCTATACACCTTAGTACGAAAAAGTAGATTTACATCTCATAAAGCTATGAATTAAATAGTAACTATATTAAGATTATGCTACACTGTTAATGAAGAAAATAAATTCTCAAAAATATCCATTTACCCACGCCCACAGAATTCTTAGTTTTCTAACTTCAAAGACAGCTACATCAACTCACTGATACGAAAAATATACGATATCGATACGGAGGATAAATAAAATAAATATATTATTTACCACGAAAATAAAGCTCATATTTAATACGTTTACTAAGTCAACAGAAACTATATAAAGATTACTCCAACACTAACAGTAAACGAAACAGAGTCTCCGAAACGTCCTTTTATCTGTGACCCCAGAATCTCCAATTCCCTAACTCCAAAGATTACTAGTCCATTCATATACGTTGTCACGAAAATAAGACTCATACCTAATACACTTATTAGTGAACAGAAATTATATAAAGATTACTTGAACGCTAACAGTAAACGAAGCAGAGTCTCCGAAACATCCTTTTATCTGCGATCCCAGAATTTTCAATTCCCTAACTGCAAAGATTACTAGACCACTCATACACGTTGCCACGAAAATAGGACAGATACCTAATACACTTATTAGTGAATCGAAACTGTATAAAGGTTACTTCAACGCTAACAGTAAACGAAACAAAGTCTCCGAAACGTCCTTTTATCTGTGACCCCAGAATCTCCAATTCCCTAACTCCAAAGATTACTAGTCCACTCATACACGTTGTCACGAAAATAAGACTCATACCTAATATACTTACTAGTGAACAGAAATTATATAAAGATTACTTGAACGCTAACAGTAAACGAAGCAGAGTCTCGGAAACATCCTTTTATCTGGAATCCCAGAATTTCCAATTCCCTAACTCCAAAGATGACTAGTCCACTCATACACGTTGCCCCAAGAATGAGACTAATACCCAATACACTTACTAGTGAATAGAAACTGAGTATCGAAAACTTTTGCTTATCTGCGACCTTAAAATCCTCGATTTTGTAACTCCAAAGATTACTAGTCCACTCATACACGTTGCCCCAAAAATGAGACTAATACCCATTACACTTACTAGTGAATAGAAACTGAGTCTCAAAAACTTTTGCTTATCCGCGAACACAGAATCTTCAATTCCCTAACTTCAAAGATTACTAGTCCCCTCATACACGTTGCCCCAAAAATGAGACTAATACCCAATACACTTACTAATGAATAGAAATTTAGTTTCAGAAACTTTTGTTTATCTGCGACCTTAAAATCCTCGATTCTGTAACTCTAAAGATTACTAGTCCACTCATATACGTTTCCCCAAAAATGAGACTAATACCCATTACACTTACTAGCGAATAGAAGCAGAGTCTGGGAAACTTTTGTTTATCTGCGACCTTAAAATCCTCGATTCTGTAACTCCAAAGATTACTAGTCCACTCATATACGTTTCCCCAAAAATGAGACTAATACCCATTACATTTACTAATGAATAGAAACTTAGTTTCGGAAACTTTTGTTTATCTGCGCCCCTAGAATCCTCGATTCCGTAACTCCAAAGATTACTAATCCACTCATATACGTTTCCCCAAAAATGAGACAAATACCCAATACACTTACTAATGAATAGAAACTTAGTTTCGGAAACTTTTGTTTATCTGCGCCCCTAGAATCCTCGATTCCGTAACTCGAAGGTAGCCAGGTCGACTGGCGCATGCACGTTGCCACGAAAACGAGATTTCTCGTTACCGGTCGGGAACGTGTTAAGAGCCGCGTAAACGCAAAACCGAGACGAGCTACTGTTTCGGAACAGGTTCCACGTTGCACGCGATTTGCATGGCGTTCCGTTTTCGACCGCCTCACGACACGCACGGTCCCCACGGTGTTCCGGTCCCAGAACCAGCAGAGGGCACTCCGCTGAGCGCGCGGCCGCCGTAACCGCTCGATGAGTTATCGCGGTTTAAAGCCGCGAGCAGCGGGAAAGATGAAATTTGCCGTCGGCTGAATAGGCGGTTCATTACTGGGCCTCGAGGAACGATACCGGGGCCCTGGTTGTTCGCGAAGAAATTCGGTGCCACACACGAGCCCACCGCTCTAATCCATCATACCCGCTATTCGTTCGCCGTTGTTAAGAGAGTCGGGGATCCGTGCTGCCAGCTGTTGGATCATTTGTCGAATTTACGCTCGCTTTAATTTATTAGCGGAAGGAAGGATCGAAGAACTGCGCGATGACGAGTCATCCTGGCTGCGAAGTCGAGTTCGGTCTCTGAATTTTTGGGTCCAGAGCAACGTGATAATAACCCTCGAGAATATTGCAGAAAATTTCTTTGTTTGAAAATTCTTTCACCTCGGTTTGTAGAAAAAATACGGGGTTCGCGCGGTTCGGTCTCTGAATTTTTGGATCGACAGCAACGTGATAATAACCCTCGAGAATATTGCAGAAAATTTGTTTGTTTGAAAATTCTTTCACCTTGGCTTATAGAAAAAATACGGGGTTCACACGGTTCGGTTTCTGAATTTTTGGGTTCAGAGCAACGTGATAATAACCCTCGGGAATATTGAAGAAAATTTGTTTGTTTGAAAATTCTTTCATCTTGGCTTGTAGAAAAAATACGGGGTTCGCACGGTTCGGTCTCTAAATTTTTGGGTTCAGAGCAACGTGATAATAACCCTCGAGAATATTGCAGAAAATTTGTTTGTTTGAAAATTCTTTCATCTTGGCTTGTAGAAAAAATACGGGGTTCGCACGGTTCGGTTTCTGAATTTTTGGATCGACAGCAACGTGATAATAACCCTCGAGAATATTGCAGAAAACTTGTTTGTTTGAAAATTCCTTCATCTTGGCTTGTAGAAAAAATACGGGGTTCACACGGTTCGGTTTCTGAATTTTTGGGTTCAGAGCAACGTGATAATAACCCTCGAAAATATTGCAGAAAATTTGTTTGTTTGAAAATTTTGTCACCTCGGTTTGTAGAAAAAATACGGGGTTCGCGCGGTTCGGTCTCTGAATTTTTTGTTCAGAGCAACGTGATGATAACTCTCGAGAATATTGCAGAAAATTTGTTTGTTTGAAAATTCCTTCATCTTGGCTTGTAGAAAAAATACGGGGTTCACACGGTTCGGTCTCTAAATTTTTGGGTCCAGAGCAACGTAGCTGTGATAACCCTCGAGAATATTGTAGAAAATTTGTTTGTTTGAAAATTCTTTCACCTTAACTTGTAGAAAGAATACAGGGTTTGCGTGATGACTTGAAAGAATGAAACGAAAACAGTTAAAGGATCTAACAGAACTCTTTAACAGAATTTTTAAACGCGCTGAAACCCTTTAATAGAATTTTTTAACGTTCTGAAATGCTTTAATAGAATTTTTAAACGCTCTGATGTCGAATCAACTTGAATATCGCATATTTAGGCGAATTTAGTGCAAGACTCGTGATTCGCTTTCGCGAAAGTCCATGTCAACGAGAAATTTCAGCGTTTCAGAGTCATAATACGCGTTAGTTAACATACGGGAACACAAAAACGCTTCTTTGAATCCTAAGTCGATATTCTCGAATCTCTCAAATCTCTCTTGTCTTTAGAATCTCACGAAAATCACTGGATGTACTGTCGGAGGTCTTTCTTTTAAAGGATCTATAGATACGAACTCGTAATATTTCAACTCTACATTTAAACGATTCATCTCAGTTGAAAGAACGTTCGAATTCGACATTTTATTGTCATCAGGAGCTGTTGTAATTTCAGCCATCTTTACTGTGACATTATATAATAATAATAATAATAATCTCTTCGAGATTATGAGTTTGATTTTGGTTTCGGGATGTGATTTCGTGCAATTTTTAAGGATTATTAACGAAGGAAACAGTGGGTTCCGGAATAATTGTAGACCAGAAATTTACCAGATTTTACAGAATTTCGACTTTCTCAATTGGAGACGTGCTATCGAGGTCTCGCTCCGACATTTTGGGCACTTCGAACGTCGCTAATGTTAATCGAGTTATATTCGAGTGTACTGTATTTTTATATAAAATTTGTAATTAGTTTTGGAAGAAATTCAGGCTGAAATGTTGTTACGTTATGTTATATAAAAACTTGATAGAGTTTTCCGAATGGTATTATATATGTGTAACGTTTATTCATCTTTTATATGTTGTTGTTACAGTACAAATATGAAAATTGGTTAATATTAGTTTTGTCTAGTTAAAATTCATCTGAATTTAGGTCTCTGATACTATTACCCCTAATAAAAGATTTTCGACGAAACGCAGTAATACGAAATTATCAAAAATTACTATAATTCTTTAGATATAAAGTGCCATAATACAAGTATGAAACGTACAGCCATGTTAAATTTGTTTCTTATGAATAAAAATGAGAAAAAGGTAATTTAAATTTCTGAAAGAAGTTATTTTTATTAACCTAATCTAGAACCTTTGTAAAAAGGTTTCAACTTCATAAAAAAAATCAGTTTGTATTTGGATAAAAACATTTTGAAAGAGCTAGTTAGTTTTGATTAGTTATTTGTAAAATTAGCTGAACGTTATTAATTAATACGGTTATTGTCTCATTTAACGATAACGAAATATCTTCGACGTTAAAATGTTCATAAGTAATGATGCATTTTTAATTAGGGAAAACTAGTAATAACTACAATGTAGAAACATAGAACAAATGTTTCATATTCGATATTTTACTTACGTAATTTTTAATTACGATGATTTCTCTTCTTTTTAAAAAGAACAGGAAAATAATATCAATATATACAAAAGTAAAATGAAGAATAATTTAAGATAAATAAAAGACTTCAACTGAATATTAAAATAAAAATAGATTTTTAATCAATTTGTTAAAAAATTGAATAAGTGACCTGATTTTAGTATATTTAATAATTGGAATATAATTGAAATTATGTTTAAAATTTACAGTAATTGCAGTATTAAAAAACAAAGGTAAAATTGTAGGAAAAGAAAACGAAACAATTTATTAAGTTATCAATTAAATTTCCTATTAAATTTCACTTTATTCCTTTCACTTTAGCCTCAAATACAGTGAAAGAGAAAATATGAATTTTATTATACGTGTACAGTTTTAGATTGCATGTAATGATACACAATTTTTACAATCATCATATGATACATATAAGTCTCAACAATTTTTAATATTTCGAAGCAAACTTATTAATTTAATTCATTACCTATTTACCAATTTTATTTATAAGATTTAATTAAAAAATTAACTCCAACAATTATTAATATCTTACAGTGAATCCGATTTAACTCGTTACTTTACGTCTTATTAAATAATTTTATGTGCAAAATCACAACAAATCCAATTTATTAATAATTTAAAAATTGATTTCCTAATAAACCTAATTTACTTACTTGACATTCTAATTAATAATTTCATCTATGAAATTCGATTAAAAACTTGATTTTAACAATTATTAATATCTTCTAGTAAACCAAATTAAATTTCCAACTTATTCGACAATCCATTTAATAATTCACCGAGTAATACTTAATTTAAAAATGCATTTCGATAATTATTAATACGTCAAAATGAATCTAATTTAATTTGCTACTTATCCAATTTTACACGTCACAACACAACCCAAAAAAAAAATGTTTAAATTCTGAAGAAAATCTCTAAACGCTAACTGACACTTGATAAATATTCCTTCCATAACGTATTTTCAAAACTGGCACTAATTAACAGCACCATTTACCTTATCGTTGTTTTCCATCTCGGCTGGAATGGAAGAAATTCTCTGAAAAACGAATCTTTTCACTGGAACTGCAGGCGAAATATTTATCGCGTTATTTTCAACAATCCAAGCTGATCGATAGGCTGTACGTGGTTCAGCAGGGATAAGCAGCGAGAGATAAGCAGCCGCGTGTGTATTTCAAATGCAATGGAGCATAGCTGTAAACGGGCATGAGGCAAATCACGTGTAATAAAGGTGAAATCACGAATCTACTTCGTATTAGCAGAGAAAACGTAGGATGTTTGAAATAATGCTGTTAGACGGAAAGACCAATTTCGATTCGTGAGCTGAGATTAGCGGATTAAGAGAGAGAAAGGGGAATAACCGACGAGGAGTGGTATGGTAAAAATTGTAGAGAAATTTCGTTGAAAGTCGAGGATGTATAGGTCATCTGCTATGTAGCATTAAAATTGGTAAAATAAGGAAATGGCATTTATGAAGTGATACAAGTCAATTCTCCGTTTATCGCGCTACATTCTTACATGTACTCTACTAGAAATATAATATAGATAATATATGATGCAATAAATTACGTATATTGTTATGTCATATTATATATAAATATATTTATATTATGTTAGATATACATGTACATCAGATATTATATGTATACATAATTTATATTTTATATTTATGTTTATATTTTATTTTATTATATTTATTTTATTTTATTTTATTGTATTTTATTTTATATTTATAAAATGTATGAATATGTTATTCTATGTATACCCCTAATATTCTGTGTTTTCTAGAATTTTTATAATTTTTTGAAGATTCTTTATGTTATTTAGTCAATATTATTTGTTGAGTTTTGATTGGTAGTTTAGGTCGCGAGTACTTTTTGTTTCATTTTTAATACGCTTTGAAACTATTTAAAAAATTTATATGTGTGAAATGAGATTTGTAGACTGTTAGAAAAGAAACAAAATATTTTTTAGACAAAATTTTTTAAAATGATATATTTTATCATTATTAGTTTTATTTTTTTAGTATTAATAAAAGGAGATGTTTATAATATATAAAAAAAAAATAAATATCAGAAAATGTATTTTTGGAGAATAGCACAATGTTTCTATTCAACTTTGTTTTCCACATAAATTTAGGAAGCTAAGATTTCAACTTGTTTGTTATTATTATATATGGGAATATAAATATTAACATACATATGTTAAAATAAATATAATTTAATTTAATTAACATTATATAGCAATAATAAAGTACTAAAATTTATTTATAACCTGCGAAAATTATTTATATACAAATAAATTTTTTAACTGCACAACTATAATTTCGTACAGAAATTAATACATATATAGAGGTTTTAAATTATATATATATCTATTTATTGTCGTATCTTTAAAAAAATATACTTGTCTATAAACACTGTCAAGGCTTTCTGTTTTTAATAAAGAATCAAACGAAAAAATATTTTTGAATAGTGCTCTTTTTTCCACTAAGAATTATGGGAAAATTAATTACAATTACTCCAACATTTAATATATCAATGCGAATTATAAATTTCTATTCTCAACAGTTTATTTCCCGGTCAAACATTTTCAATTAGCGATTCGAAATGCTCATCGAACAGGAACGAAACAGATGTTAGAGGCAAAATGTAAAAAGAAAATTGCGTGTGAACTTCATGACAGATATCGTCGATACTTCCTTCTAGCCATTTCTCCCCCTTATGCACTTTGTAACTTTCTCCGCACGAATAGCGTGTTCAAATGCTCGTAAATACAAAGTATCTACATCGTGCTTGTATGTAATAAAACGGTTCGAATAAACAGCACATTCGACTTTCTTGATTCCTCCTACTGTCGGTCATAACTTATTTGCAGTCGAATAACTGCAGTTGAGATTTTTCCTATTCGATTAGCGAAGGTATTTACGATGGAAAATTTTTACAAATAGAAACGTTTTCTTGATGGAAACTTCAGATAATGGAAGATTGAAATTTTATTTATATTTTGGAAATTAATCGTTTATAGCTTCAGTCTTTACGTGTTTTCTTTATTCGTATATTTATCATTATATATTATTTGTGTATTATATAATTAAATAATTAATTCTTACCTTTATACTGACGAGTATATTCGTCATAGAAAAAAAAAGAATCGCTTTTGTTATTTAAAGTATAATTAGAATGAAAGAAGAAACATATTTTCGCACAATAATATCAAATCACGTATTGTAAATATATGTTTTTAATTGTAAAAAATATTGTCTTGTGTACGAATTGCTTAAATCTTAAGTTCTGTAAATAGTAGTAAGAAATCTTTATTTATGAAAAGAAAATGTTCTATACTGTAAAATCGTGTAAAAAAATAACGAATGAGAGATTCTGTGAGACAAAATTATATATCTTTATCGTTCGTTATTCTTCCATACATTTTTAAGTAAATCAAATTATTGGACAAATAAATCAATTAATTTACATACAGTTACTCTCACCAATTTTTAGAAATGACACCTGGAAGTGAACGTATTGACTGAAGATAAATGATCAGACAAAACTTGACAGTGATCGTTTCCGATTGTTTTGGATATTCACATTCGATCTTTCTTCATTTTCCCATTGAATTCCACTTGTCATTTCCCCGCATAAACGTCCGGAGATTAAAGTGGGCCCTATTGTGTATCGTTTGTTCTCTTTGTCATACGTTCCTCATAGTATTCAAATTGACGGACACGAGCGTCTAGTCTTCACGCGTGCATGAAATTAGGCCAACCTATTGATCTATGCAGATCGGTTGCCAGTCACAGTCGACTGCCTTCTTCAGAGCTTCCTGCAGTAGTCAGTCGGTCATACTGCATAAGCACAGGCGATCTGCTCTTGGTTAACCATTGCCGATAGCAAATGAACGGAATAACTAGCGAGTATCGCCTTTTAGGTACGGATGACTTTGCACGCTTGTAATTTTTATATTATATATTTATATATTAATTTCGCTCTCGGGTTTTTTTCACGGGAATGGTCAACACTTCTGACGTGTCTAAAGAGGAATTCTAAAAATATCATTCGCATCGTGGTATTGCAAATATCAAGTAAAACACTAGGAACTGTCCATGGTAAACTGAAAAGTTCACGTAGAGGCTACTACGAAGTACCTAGATATATTTACCATTTATGAAAATCCTCGTTTCCACCAGAGACATTAACCATTTGCACTCTTGATCCTCTCAGGGGACATTAAAGTTTATTAGTGATTAAGAGATTTATTTCAGCACAACTTTTTGAAAAATGTACGTTTCCCTGAAATTTTCTCTGGAAATAGCAGAAGAAATCAAGTGAAGATATAGTAAAATTACTAAGATATATAAAAGAAGCGATTTTCGGGAACCGAGAACACGTCCATCCACATCTTCGGACATTAGATCGAATAATAAACTACATATTCTCGATGTGGGAGAAAGAAAACGAGATTGTATTGTTTGTTTTGACAGAAAAACACCTGGTGGAAGACGTCAAACAACTTACTATTGTCAAACGTGCACAAATCGGCCTGCAGTGCATATTGGAGAGTTTTTCAAACTTTACAAAATTATGAAATATAAAATAGTGATTCTTTTTGCAAATATATATTTCTCGATATTAACCAATTCGTATAAGTCCAATATCATTATAACACTTGGTCCCAAAACTGTATTAAATAATATGAGGGTTCATAAAAGTGACGCTGAGAAACTGGTAGCTAACGTCCAGAATAGTTCAGAGTGCAAAGGGTTAAAAAGTTGAAGTGACAAGTTCAAACGAAGAGTTTGAGTGACAGAAAATCAGAGAAATAGAATTTAGTACAGGAGACATTCGAAACAATCCAGCGATAGACCGTGTTATCGACTTGTTCAAATTCCAAGATCTCAGGAGTCCTTTAACAAGCTCCTGGACCTTCTTGCAATCCAACTATGTCCATGCTCGAGGGCACAGCACTTTACTATCTGGATTATCCTATAAATATTCCACCCATGATGAATGCAGTGGTGTTAGATGTACGTCCGTTTTCTTTAACAAACTGTCACAGTAGTATATCTCGTTCAAAAGATTTATCGAGGCTGCAAATTATCGTATCTAGCAACCGATGCTAAAATGATACCATTGATGTCACCGACATGATATCATCGGTTAGTGCGAGAATCAAAGTCGCGAGTACTTAACACCGAGCAATAAAACGAAAAAGAAATGTCCACCTTGTAATCAGTTTGTTAGCGACCATTTAGCGGAAATTTAATGTCGTTGAAATCTGTTTAATATTCGAGATAGTTGAATTTAAATCCGAAAAGAAGTTTTGAAAAAGTTTAAAAGTTTGGGATAGGTTTGAGAGTGCAGGAAAACTGAAATATATTATTGCGTGAAGATTATAGAAAATCACTATTTTTGAAAAAAATCTGTTCTAGATTTACTTTCCAATAATTAATTTATTCATTTATTTATTACTTGTTCGTTAATTTCATTTCAAAATTGATATAGCGTTAAGTCAGAATATTAGGTACTTTTCTAGCTTTTATTTAAAATTCTAAATGCCTTCGAAATTTTTATTTAGATTTAAATATTCTTAGAATTTTTATGTATAGTTGAAATTTCAAAAATGTTAATAACTTTAGAATTTTTAGAATTTTGAATATTTTTAGGTTTTACTAAAAATTTGGAATATTTCTAGAATTTTAATTAAAAATTCGAAATATTTTCAATACTTTAATTAATAACTAAATATTTTTGCTATTTGAAATTCAGAATATTTTGGAATTTGAGCTTAAACTTTTATATATTTTCAGAATTCATTTGAAATTCTGAATATTTTGGAATTTTAATTTAAACTTTCACATATTTTTAGAATTCATTTCAAATTCTAGATATATTTCGAACTTTCATTTGAAATTCTAAATCCTTGTTAAACTTTAATTGAAAATCGATTGTGCCTGTTAGGTTTGCTTCATTATTTAACGTTTCGTTGCAATTGGATTCGTTTGATCGAAGAAATTGCGGAAGTAATTGTCAGGTTAGCCAGTGTCAAAGGTGGTACCGAGTTTAACCTTTAGAAAAGCATTATCAACAAAATGGACAACCCATTTCCAACAGCGGAGGAACCCGTTTCAAATCGACATCATAGGGCATGTATTGACTCTCGAGCTCTTTATCTCTCCTTAATATCTTAAATTGCTGTTTCGGAAGTCAGAACATTTGTACGTTCGCGCCAGACTGATTTTACGACCTCGCTATATCTCTCGAACCAACTATACCCGCTAACCGTAGAAAGTACTAAAATTAAACTCACCGAATCCTACTTTAATACTTCGATTCTACACCATGCAAAAACGAATTACAAATTACCATTCACCATAGTTAGTAAAAATTTTCACCACGATATCAACGCAGCCTATCATCTTGTCTGACCTGAGCAGTTAACACTGTATTTCTCGCATGTACAACGTGTCTAATTTTAATTTGTAAACATGCATTACGTGTAAACTATCCGCTGCATGAATTTACTCAAATGTAGATTAAATGGGAAACAATTTCTAACGTGTTATCAAATTATTAACGATTGTGCGTTTAGCGACTTTTTCCAGTTTCGCGCATTTTCTTCGCCAATATTTGTTTGTAATATTTCGTTTTATCACTAATACTGTTACAGTTATAGTTATAATCGCAGACATAGTTACAGTCACAGACATAGTGATGGTTATAATCATAATTATAATCATAATGATGGTTATAATTATAGTTATAATCAAAGTGATGGTTATAATCGTAGTTATAATTATAGGGATGATCATAGTCACAGACACAGTTATAGTCATGGTTGTATTCACGAACGTAGCAATAACTGTTGCAGTTCCTACCAAAGTTATAGTTATAGTCACGGTTGCAGTCACGGATGTAGCAATAGTTATAGTCACGGACAGAGTGACAGTTATAGAAATAGCTGGGGTGATAGCTACAGTTGTATGGTAGCCACAATGGTAATCATAGAAATAGTCTCAATAATAGTCATAGTGATGGTCACAAGGATAGTCCTTAATATATTTATTATTACAAGATACAAAAATATTTTGTAATTTTACATTTTTGTAAGTAACAAGGAGTATACCATTTTTTCTATCTTCATCAACTAATTGCTCGCTTTATAGCTATAGTTATAATAGTAGTCACAGTGGTAATCATAGAAATAGTCTCAATAATAGTCATAGTGATGGTCACAAGGATAGTCTTTAATATATTTATTATTACAAAATACAAAAATATTTTATAATTTTACATTTTTCTAAATAACAAGGAGTATACCATTTTTCCTATCTCCATCAACTAATTGCTCGATTTATAGTTATAATGGTAGTCACAATGGTAATCATAGAAATAGTCTCAATAATAGTCATAGTGATGGTCACAAGGATAGTCTTTAATATATTTATTATTACAAGATACAAAAATATTTTGTAATTTTACTTTTTTTTAAATAACAAGAAGTGTACTATTTTTTCTATCTCCATCAACAAATTGCATACTTTATAGTTATAGTTTTAATGGTAGTCACAATAGTAATCATAGAAATAGTCTCAATAATGATCACAGTGATGGTCACAACGATAGTCGTATAATAGCTATAATGACGTGTTGATTATGTTACTCATGATGAAATATTATGTGTTTAATATATTTACTATTTCAAGATACAAAAATATTTTGTAATTTTACTTTCTTCTAAATAATGAGAAGTATACCACTTTTCCTATCTCCATCAACTAATTGCTCACTTTAATGAAAATATATAAAAATTCGCTCGATAATCAAATGGAAGCACGCGAATTTGTGAAAAACCCGCAAAACTGCGGGTTACATTAATAATAATAATTGGATTATATAATAATACTTACTAATAATAATGGCAATAATAATAATTGCTTAATAATTGAGTTGTCATTTTATGATTAAACACGAAGAGATCCCGTGACTGTTTCGCTTTATCCTTTAAACGAAGATGTTTGTATTTTTCGGTGCAGCAATCGATGTAGTTATTTCCTGCGGCAGATAACAAGCTATTTACGTCGAAAAATCGTTAGTCTACAAGATATTTCAACCCTTTGCACTCGAGAGGTGATTCTCAGTCGCCATTTAATCAAATTCTAAACATCGATATTAATTAACCCTCTATGGGCCCGTGTAACTTTCAGGTCACATTTTAATTTATCGACATTTTACAAAATAATTATAGCTTTTTCATGAGATGGTACATAAATCTTAACTCTATGACGTTGTCAGCACAAATAATACTAGTATTCATGACCATTGCTAGACTCATCAACCTGAAATAACAAAATAAATACTGTGCAAGCTGTCGGCAGTAAAACTACGCGAAACCATTTGATCCAATTGATATTATTTATGCTTTTATCAGTGATTACCAAACTAAAAATAGTGGACATAATAACTATGGGTTAGTATATCAATAACAAGCTATTTATTTGCATTTCAATTTTCAGTTTGTTACTGTTTTTGATGATACTGAACCACTATATTAAATATACACTATATTTTATACTATATTGAATATATCGCAATAAAATTGTTTAAACGCAAAAATTTGTTTTCATTTGCATATATAGGTTTATAATTTCTGATTTTTCATTCCCACAATTTTTTTCGAGTTAAAACAAAAATTCGGCCGATAGAGGGTTAATATATCAAATTTCAAATTACCCAACGATTCATGGAATACCGAAATAAAATAATTCTATATTTTAATATCCATACGATTTCATATTTACCGTTTTAAAAATGTCATCGACTTTATCGAAGAAAGTTTTCGAATTACTATTTTTCAGTAATGAAAAGATCGTCGAGTGCAAAGGGTTAAATCTCGATATTGCGAAATGACATCGTAGCTATCACTGACACTCACGGCCGCAACTTCTAACTCTAGGTATTTCACCCCGGGCAATGAAACGGGAAAAAATGGACAGCAACTGAATTCCATCCAATATCTCGAACGTCTAAAAGAACTTTAATTTCGTCGTAAATCATCGTGGACGATTAAACGTTGTTAATCGACACCCAAGCTCTTTATCTTTTCCCAGCATCCTAACCCATTCGGTTGAAACTGCGAATCTACTCGTTGTCTCGGACTAAAACGCGTTATTACAAGCCTGACTCGCAGTGCATGACCTGCGTCAAAACGAGTCACATTCGTTATTGTCACTTTCAGACCGTTTCATGCCATTCAATCTATCTCGCGAACTATGTTCACCTGAATATCTTCGTCGTTTCAAACAACGCGGAAAAACGTTACTCGGAAAAATCGCAGGACTTAAGGAAATATGAAATATAACATAAATTGAGCTTTTATAGGTGAAGGCTTCGATTAGCAAAGTTAAATTGCAATTTTTTTTGTTCCAAAATCGTCTCGAAACCAAAATAAAAGGAAATTATGGTATAACGATTCCATTTTTCATTTGTTATTATTTAATTTCTATTTTATTTTCGGAAAAATCGCAGGATTTAAGGAAATATGAAATATAACGTAAATTGAGTTTCTATAGGTGAAGGCTTCGATTAACAAAGTTAAACTGCAATTTTTTTTGTTCCAAAATCGACTCGAAACCAAAATAAAAGAAAATTACGGTATAACAATTCCATTTTTTATTTGTTATTATTTAATTTCTATTTTATTTCCGGAAAAATCGCAGAATCTAAGGAAATATGAAATATAACGTAAATTGAGCTTTTATAGGTGAAAGCTTCGATTAGCAAGGTTGAACCGCAATTTTTTTTTTTCCAAAATCGACTCGAAACCAAAATAAAAGGAAATTATGGTATAACGATTCTATTTTTTATTCGTTATAAGTTAATTTCTATTTTATTTCCGGAAAAATCGCAGGATTTAAGGAAATATGAAATATAACATAAATTGAGTTTTTATAGGTGAAAGCTTCGACCAGAAATTTAAACCGCAATTTTTTCCTTCCAAAATCGACTCGAAACCAAAATAAAAGAAAATTATGGTATAACAATTCTATTTGTTATTTGTTATTATTTAATTTCTATTTTATTTCCGGAAAAATCGCAGAATCTAAGGAAATATAAAATATAACGTTAATTGAGTTGTTATAGGTGAAAGCTTCAATCAGCAATTTAAAATGTAATTTTTTTTCTCCCAAAATCGATTCGAAACCAAAATAAAAAGAAATTGTGGTATAACAATTCCACTTTTTATTTATTATTATTTATTTTCCATTTTATTTCCGTTATTACCTGTTATTGTTTGTTAATTGTTCAATTACAGTTTACAACGTTATTTTCTTTATTTGTTCTACTGCTTTTTATGAATAATCGTTAGATATCAAAATCGACTAGAAACCAAAATAAAAGAAAATTATAGTATAACAATTCCATTTTTTATTTATTATTATTTATTTTCCATTTTATTTCCGTTATTACCTGTTATTGTTTGTTAATTGTTCAATTACAGTTTACAACGTTATTTTCTTTATTTGTTCTACTGCTTTTTATGAATAATCGATAGATATCAAAATCGATTCGAAACCAAAATAAAAGAAAATTATAGTATAACAATTCTATTTGTTATTTGTTATTATTTAATTTCTATTTTATTTCCATTATTACCTGTTATTGTTCATTAATTTTTCAATTACAGTTTTTAACGTTATTTTCTTTATTTGTTCTACTCCTCATTACGAATAATCCTTATATATGTCCAAATAACTACATAGTTTCTCGATTATCAAAAATCACTATAGGCGATAAAATTTCGAAAAATTTCAATAGGATTTAACGATAATCCTTCTAAAAACTTTTCAAAATATCCATCATCCAACATCTACCTTGATCTCATTTTCCAAAAGAAGTTTAATTTCTTCCTCGCGTCGAACAGAGTTCTAAATATACGAGTATACAAAGTTCGACCTTGAAAAATCCAATCAAACACGATCTTACTCTTTTACATATTTCAAAAGAATAAAATCCGACTCTAACAGCTTCGACTCTAACATGATTCTTTCGAAATGTCACTTCCCCATATTTCCTCCACAAAACACGTATTCTCTGCGCGTAGAGAACTAAAGGCACGAAAAACCGTAACGTGATCAGCGAAATGTCACCAAGAAATGCATCGTCCGATGTGTTTCAGCGAGTGGAAAGCGACGTTGGGAAACAGCTCGGAAGATCCGCACACGAGTCCAATTAATAAGACAAAAGCTAGCGTGGTGCGAGGAGGAATCCTGGACGCGTGATCGGCTCGCAGCACGAAAGCATGTCGAAAGGAGCAGAAACGGCGGACACGGGGATAAAGAGGGGACAAGAGATATGGAACAAAATGGTTATCGAAGATCATCGTGGATGATCCCGAAGGAAGGAGTTGGAAGGGTGCTGGCTGTGCGAAACAGAGTAGAACGATCCCCGGGGAGGTGTAGGGGGGCGGGGAGGGGTTGATGTTCCCATGATGGTAGGTGTGCGGGTTCTGGTTCCCTCGGTCGAAGATGAAAAGATGAAAGGCATCCCGGCGGTGAAGCCACCGCTCTGCTTCTTGGCTCCCCTTGGCTCCCCGCTCGGGCTGGACCTAACCATCCTGTCTGGTCATCAACACCTGACCATCTTGCAACATCGTCCGACCTCCTCCTTCCACGCCAAGGCTTTCTTCCTCTTCTTTCTTTCTCTTCTCTCTCTCTCTTTCTTTCTTCCATCCGTCTCTCTTCATTCTCTCTCTTTTCAGCCCCTCGGTACTTATTTATCTATGATCGTTCTTCAAGGATGTTTGGTGTTCTACTTGTGGATATGGCACTGCTTTAATGCGCGGCTAATTAACGTGCTGGCATTCTTGTTTGTTTGCAATCCTCGCTCGAGGTCGTTCGACGTTTCATGGCTGTTCCACCGGTGTGTTCGGCTGATGGTTATGCCGATGGGATGAGGCTTATGCAGATTTTTCTCTGGAATTTTGTTTCGCGCTTCGGGGTTGCCATGCTATTGTTTGCACTTTATTCCAAGGGTGTTTGCAGTCTCATGGGTCCTGGATTTTCTAAGCGACTTTTATCTGTTGCAGGTATGGTGTTGAAAGATTAGAGGTAGATCGCGATGATTATATACGAAAGTATCGATACAGCAGGATTGTTCCGATTCAAGTGTTTGTAACTATGAAACATTGGCGGAGAAGAAAATTTGTTCGATACGCGTATTTATTTATTATTCTAGTTTATTATTTGAGAGAAAGAGTAACGTAAATAAAGTTACATAAGAAATAATAACAAAATCATTGTTAATTTTCGTTACACATTACAAGACGGTAATTTCTAATTTACGATAATTAATGGTATTTTTTAAGTTTTTATTTAAAATTTCACTGTTTCAAATCTCTTTTCTGAGATTCATTTATAGTCTGTTTTATTTATTAGTGACTATCTGAATGATTCTTTTTGTCAGTCGAACGACCAATCGTGATAAGTTCCGTTTTATTTATTAGTGACTATCTGAATGATTCTTTTTGTCAGTCGAACGACCAATCGTGATAAGTTTCGTGTTAAAAACAATGACAAAAGGATTTCGCACGAGAAATTAATTCGTAAATGTTAAACATCTCTGTAATACAATAAACTATTAGGTCGTTCTGAATGTCATTTCGTTTTTTTCAATTTAGGTGATCTAATTGTACTTCTTCACAACCAACTGCACACTTCAACCGTATAAAAAAAAAAGAAAAAACGAAATGACTTCCAGAACGACCCAACACTACAAAATATATCCAAATTTGTTCGTAATTGGAATAGAAAACTTAGATGCAACGTCACGAAGAACGAATTGTTAATTTTCCCAATTACGAATCTCCTTCCAACCTTTTCCGAACTATTAGCAATAAATACGTATATTTACAGGTACTTAATCAAATGCAGGATAAGTATTTGTCGTTCCAACTGATGCAGCTCTGACTCAAAGATCATGTAATGCTACGCTATCTGTTTCAAATGATCGTAAGAACCATTCTGAATGCCTGATCATCGAAAGATCAACAGAAGTATTCTATTCCAAGCCTCATTAGGACCTGCTTATTTGTGTTTGAAAGGGAAAAGAGGGAGAAAGGAAGGAATTGCAGTTAATTAGAGTTTCTCTATTACGTTAAAGAATTGGAGATCAGTCATTGTCATAAACAGAGTTGTTTGTTATTAGCGAAACAATGTAGAAGCGAAACACGATAGGGGAATGATCGGCAAGTAAAACAAGACTTAAGTGCCGGTCTACAGGTAGAGTATATAGATATATGACTTCGAACATATGAGTATATATAGTCAGAGGAAGCAATATAGCGAGCTCATAAAAATCGGTCAGGCGTTGAAGTTTACATGTTTCAAGAGTTGCAACAGTAATTTGAAACACATAGCGGATAATAAGGCACTTGTTCAGGCCCGTGC
Source organism: Lasioglossum baleicum (assembly GCF_051020765.1). Classification (NCBI taxonomy): domain Eukaryota; kingdom Metazoa; phylum Arthropoda; class Insecta; order Hymenoptera; family Halictidae; genus Lasioglossum; species Lasioglossum baleicum. The sequence goes on along the minus strand of NW_027470820.1, from coordinate 2,030 downwards.
AACGTCAACTCAGAATTATTTCTTCCTCGTAGGGTATTTAAACAAAAGTTATTCGGTATGCAATTCGGGAAGCTTGGAAAAATTCTGGAATAACAGGCTGCTTCACGTATTCTCGTTCGCGGTATAATTTCAGCCATAACTTCGCGAGGAGAAATCGTGTTGTGGCTTTTGTGGGGTCACTACAGAGGGCAATGTCTATTCTCTCACACCCCTAGATTGAATTTTTATTCAAATGTTTCTACATTGAAAGATAACGACAGATTTTCGTAGAAAAAATTGTGAAAATTCGAAAGATTAAACAACTTTTTTTACGGATGCAAATTGTGAAGAATGGAATCATCGAAGTGTCTAGTTGTCAGAAATTTTATGAAAATTAACGTGTGATTTTTCGTTATCAAGTGATTTTAATTCGAACGAAGAGGATACTATCGACATGATAACGAATGAAAATTACTATACTATTTTGATAAAGATGAAAAGGTAAGACTTTTGTTAGAATAAATTCACTGATACTTCGCATTTTCTTCTTCTCGAAAGAAAATTTCTAGTTTCTAGAAGCTTCCCATTGCAAAAATTTGTTAGAATTGTTAATCGTGAGGTTGGAAAATTTTTTATTGTAAAGGATTAAATTAGTAATATAATATAATATAGTTCCTGTAATGTTGCGTGTATTACATATATTATATTATAACTCTTTTGATTTGCTACAAATAAATATTAAACATAGAAAAGGCATATGTTTAATATAATTTCTGTAATATATTAAAATAACAAATATTGTAAACGTAAATAAATCTATCAGGCAAATATCAACAACAATTTTAACATTTCAAGATTCCAGTTCAAAAATAAATACCGTTTGTGTTGTAAATAAAATATTATTCGCAAATAGCAGCAAGCATGAAAATTAAGATAAAATGGTCAACATTGTTATATATAATTTCCTATAAAAAATCTTCATAATTTTTTAGTAGCAGTTCAGTGAAATAATAAGCAATATTTGCAAAAAGGATTTGAATATATTTAAGAAAATTTTCGCGTGGATTTTAAATATTATATGCAAATCACACGATCGTATCCAGGTTATATTTTATAATCAATTTCCTATAAAACATATTCATTTGCATGTACATCCGCAATCTAATTATCACATTAGTTATTCTAAATTTTATACATTGTATAAAACTGCATTAAAAAGTCTACCAATGCTGCAATTCCCAGTTTTGTTAATTAATGGATATTTCAGGCTTCCAAGGTCTTAATTAATGAATATTAGGCTTTGATGATGAAGGTAAGTATACAGTAGAAGGTAAATGACGGTAATTATATCTTATTTATATTATACTTATATTACAGTTTCGCTATATTTAGATTACATTCTCAGGTACTTAATTACATTATATTACTTTGTGTAAAAATTTTATCTATATTACTGTCAAGATTGTACCACATTTATATTTAAGTAATATTTATATTAATAATTTAATTTTATTCTAATTAAATTACTGTTGTTTTGCAACTATATTATATTTAATACTTTATTTATATTACATTTATAGAATATTCATATTATATTCATATAACATTTGTATTAGAACTGTATTATAGTTGTATAGAATTTCTATTAGAATTGAATTATAGTTATATTATACTTATTTTATAATTACATTTCATTTACTTTATATTTATGTTATGTTTATATACAATTTATAATACAATTATATTATATTCACACTACATTTATATTCGCCTAAATATTACATTTATATAGTATTTATTTTATAATTACATTTCATTTACTTTATATTTATATTATGTTTATATACAATTTACAATACAATTATATTATATTCACACTACATTTATATTCGCCTAAATATTACATTTATATAGTATTTATTTTATAATTACATTTCATTTATTTTGTATTTGTATAATATCTTTGTGTTTATATAAAATATACATTAGAGTTATATTATATTCGCATTAAATTTATATCACAATCAGAATATGTCACGTTTATGTTATAT